>NC_088922.1:5000-55000 GCF_038396675.1 Hydra vulgaris
GCAGACCTTGTCCGATTCTTTTCGGATAAATATGATACCTAACTTCTATTGTATCTCAGGTCGGGTATAAACGTGTAACATATTCAAAGGCAAGAATTATATAAATATACTTATTTTTAAATCTGTACTGGACATCTGTCCAATTTCTATATTTAATTCTTTACTAATACTAACTCTTATATAATCCTATCTTCGCTATTTTCTGAGGCTTCCACGGCCACACGTGTTCCATTATAGTGATTACACTTTTTTGTGTAATTGCGAAATATAACCAAACCCTAACCCTAACCCTAACCCTAACCCTAACCCCTGACCCTAACCCTGACCCTAACCCTAACCCTAACCCTAATCCTGACCCTAACCCTAACCCTAACCCTAACCCTGTCTAACTTAGCGTAAGTCTATTACTTATCATATGTTTTAGTCTTTGTTTCCTTTTTTCCCTTAGGCTACAGGTCCAGCTTGCATATCGAATAAACAGACTTTGTCTTGTTATTTCGGATAAACTAACCCTAACCCTGACCCTAACCCTTAACCCTAACCCTAACCCAAACCCTAACCCTGACACTAACCCTGACCCTGACCTAACCCTAACTTTAACCCTAACCCTGACTCTAACCCTAACCCTAACCCTAACCCTAACCCTAACACTAACCCTAACCCTAACCCTAAACAAAAAAATGATTAATAGTTAACAAGTAGGTTGAAAACTGCGTTGTCGGCGGGGTTTAGTATAAAATAAACTAACATATACTATTGGACAATTACGTATCATTAGAATTAATTATAATTTTACAATATTTGTCATATTATGCAATAAACTGTTTAAGAAAAACGTTTTTTTTTTCTTATTAAGGTTATGGCTTTCGGTTTGAACAAAGGTTTTTAATCCTGCTCAAATTTTCTTGTTCCAAACATGGCTGTTTTTGTGGATCTTCACTAAGCTTCTCCTCAATTCTTTGTATTTGTGTTGGTGCATTACATGTTTTGCAATATTTCGTATAAACATCGTTTTCGTTTATACAACGAGGGGTTTTACACTAAAGAAAAAATTATGGTAGAATTTAATGTTATTTTAACAATTTAAAAAAAAATTTAAAAAATTGTTATTTTTTATTAATAATGTATGAAAACATCACATTATTAAAATAAGTATTTGATTGGGTCTTGACCGTACGTTTATAGATAGCACTATTGGGTGGTTATGAATTAGGAAAGTAAATTATAAATAATTATAAAAAAAGTTTGCACCCACCGTTAGAAGTTGCACTATGTTCTACATTTTTATTCCCTAAACATATTATTCTAGACTTTTAAAATGTTCTTCTAAGTTTCCATTGTTGGAAAACTAAATTTATGCCGTACATTTTTAGTTTGCCTAGTAACTAATTGGTAAAACTTATGAGCAGAACTTGAGCCTTTGCGGCGGAATTATAAATATACGGCGTAAATTTTGTTTTACACAATTGGAACTTCCAATTTAGAAGAAGTAATCAGGCTAGAAAGAAAAGATTTTGACAACACATTTGAAATAAGTTTATAAAATTGTTATAATAAAAGATTAGAAAGACAGAAATATAAATGTACGTTTAAAGTGCTTGTGAAATAATATGATGCATTTGCTTGGAATTACTAACTTACAAGTTTTGATCATACCTCTACACCTACTTAAAAAAATTAAATCATGAAAAAAATGTAACAAGGTCACAACAGTTAAATTTTCATTAAAATGCTGTTGAAGAGATGGATAGCAATACGAAACATTACGTTGCTAACAGTAGTGGTTCTGCGAATGCTATCTATCAATCTTATAAAAAATGTGTAAATTTTGAGGAATGATAAAAATAATAAAAACGGAACTTTATAGATCAATACCGGTGCTCATTTATCAAGTTCCGTTTAAGCTTACGTTCAAGTTAAATAAAATAAAGATTGTAGCCCAGCATCATTTAATAAAAAAGGTGTTAAAAAAATCAACAGAGATTTGACTAATATAGCAATAGTTGCTTTCTAAAAAATAATTAGTACTTATTATTTACTTCCTGATAATCAAAAGTATGTTTACAGTATTTGTTTACATATTTAATCAGGAAAAGTTTCGAAAAATGTATTTAAAATATTCTTCAGAAAAACTTATTTAACTCTTGTGGCTTACAAGAGCAAACCATGCATAGAAATGGATAGCATAAAAATGCTTACATATTTCTACAGTATTGCCTACAAATGATTTTTTTGTTTTGGTTTCAATAATTGTGCAATACTAAGTGCCAAAACGGTTGTATATCAACTTACAAATTTTGACAATAGATTGCATTCAATTATATACTATTTGGTTCATTTATTAAGAAAAGCAGTTACGATGTAAAATACAAATAGGTAATGGAGCAAGTATTAAAACGAAATTTTTATTTAGCCAACACTGAGAATGTATTATTGACCATAATAATTGATGAAACAAAGTAAGAATATGTCATCAAATAAAATCTCATCTGAATTGTCATAAAGTATGACAAGTGTCATTAAGCTTAATAAATATTTCCTTTAAATGAAATAATCATGCATTAATTACTTCCTTGTACTTTAAGTATTTGTTTCTTTGATTTAATTGCTTGTAAATTTTTTTTTTAAATTTATTTCGTCATTTTCATAATAAGTTATTTACAAAATATTTTGAGTTAAGATATGACCGGAGCAGGCAGAAGACAAAAATCTTATCATCAAGCCCCGTTGTATCGTTTGCACTATCATAAATCTATAATAAAATTTTACAATATCAGTAAATTAATAATTTTATATAAACATTTCATATTTTTTTACACATAAAAAAAAATACATCTACACACATAAATATATATATATATATATATATGTTTTGCTTTTTAGCAAACAAAAGAAAAGTTAAGAACTAAAAAATAAAAGTATTAAAAATAAAATACAATTTGAGATATGTCATATTCAACTAGCTGTTTTTTAAAATGATTTTGAAAATTTGAAGTGAAATAATAGTTTTACCTTCAATTGGAAGGTTTTTGGTACCTGATAGTTATGCAATGAATGCTGTGTTTGATATTTATGATTTATAATAACAAAATTAATAATGTTTGTAGATGTGTTAATGATTTGTTGGCCAAATTAAATTTAGGTTAAGTTTTGTAAAAGGGAGATTTTGATTTAGTAAAGTTGGATTTAGTTAATTGTCGCAATGCCAAGTCAGGCAAAGGTTTACGAAGAAAATAGAACGAGTGTTTGCTTGCTTTGCCTAAAATAAAGTTGAAGACAGGTTACCGTAGACAGGCTTTCTAATCAAATCGCCAACTGTGCAAAACAAAGGTCAATACCAGTTATTCTTGTAATACTTATCAATACCAGTTTTGTGGAGGAAACAAAAGGGTAAAGAAACCATTCTCCTTTCTTTCTCTAATTTCAAGTCATGAAACAAGAGACGCAATTTGTTATTGTTATTCAAAGCTGCAAGAAGAACATCTTCTTGAAGAGCAAATTGCCATTAAGAACGAACTACAAATGTACGTCCATCACATGCCTCTACCTTTTAGGAAAAGGTTTGCCCAATTGAAGCTTTCAAATAAAGTTCAGGGAAAACCTTCTATCTTCAGCAGTAATAGTTGCTCTATTAGCCAAACAATTTGCATCTCGAGTTTTTTCCAATAAAGAATTATCCCCTAAAAGTACTATTTGGGTTGCTAAAGCATCTGGCGTGCCCCCACTTACAAATACCCCAGATAAATATTTATAAGTAAATAGTTTTTACACAGATAATTAGAAAAAATCTTTAAAGAAAGAGACAAATTAGAATTTGGGAAGTATATTTTTGAAAATTTCTAATCACTTGCAACAACCTCTGTCAACAAAATTTGGTATAAAAATTATGTACGTTTTGCTTTCAGATCGAAGTAGTATCTAGCCACTATTTGGCGCTCCGAAATTGACCACTCTAGCTTCTGTAATTATACAATTTAATACGGGACTATCAAACAGCGGATTAAAGAAATTGCTCACAACTGTAAACCAAACATCAGACAGCAAGATGGTGGAGTCAAAATTTTATTAGAATTTTTTAAGAGCAAATAAACACTTGAGTGATTTCGTCTTCTGCAGTGACATAAAAAGCATCAACAAAATAAAAGATTCCTGTACAGTATGGTTGCTCACTGCAATAACTTATCAAGTGTTGTAAGTCATATTATTCGATCTCGCAAAATTTCTGGTTGATGTTGTGTTTAGCTAGGAAACAATAATGGTAAAAGATTTCTTAAGTTTTGTCTAAGCATTGCTGATACTGAGTTACGAGTTGATACCAGCTTACCGCCTCAAAAACCATGTCTCACTCAAAAGACTGGCAAAGAAACTCAACTTGATTGAGTACGAAAAGATTGTTATGCTGCATAATTGATATGAACAGTTAAAATCAAGTCAAAGCTTTAGGTTTACATTACTTACTAATTATGAGTTTCAATATAGCATGTAAAAATGTTGAAATGTTTTGACTAAACAAACAGATCAAACTATTTCGAATTATTTTCTTGTGGAGAAAATCAAAGATTGTATTACAATTTAATCAGATGTTATTTGATTGTAATATAATATAAAACATAGGGTTTATATAGTTGTCCATTTACTTCATTTTGAAAGTCAATGTATTTAAGACGGTTTTAATAAGTGGAAACATTATAAAATATATTTTTTGCAGAGACAATACAAAGATTTCAAAAATTAAATCATAGCGTACCTTGATAGGTACACTATCACCCCATATAAGTGGCGTTCATTGTTCGGCTTTGTTAATATTATCAGGACCCATGCAAACCGTGATCACATAAAAAGTTTTACTTATTTTTATTCTTATTAGTATTTATGTTAAATTTAGCTTATCACTCAATAATAATAAAATAGTTTATCATTGTTACAAGTTTACATAGGATTTTTGATTATAAAATCTTAATATACAAAGTCAATTTTAAATATAAACATCAAATCTAGAATTGATAAAAAACATTTTTTTTAAAGTATAATCACATTTACTTGAGAAAGTCTGGATTTCAATCTTTTTTTTATTAAGTTTACCATTACCTTATTATCATAATCCATTCAGGATTACAAGTTTAAAAATTCTGAATTTTACTTGTTCATGTAAAATTTTTGATTAATTGAGTATTAATTTCTCTGTTATTAAATCAAGACAAATAAACTAAAACAGTCCTTCTTGAAAACGATTATTAAATTTTAAATATTGTATAAACTTTATTGTTTCTTTCGATAAAAAGGTGGAAAGCGTTTGCAAAACGAAAAATAACCAGTAAAACTATTGGTGCCAAGTTTCTCAATCGGTGATGTTGTCAAAACCAATTTTCAAAAACAGTCATTTAAAAATAAGTTTTTAAAGCCGATATTTTATTAACTTAAATATAAGTTAAAGTGATAATAAAAGTATTTCTAATTTCCATTGTTATAGCAATTTATGTTACATTAAAACATCTTATAATTACAAATTTATTTTATGTTGTTATAACGTAAAATAGGACTTTTGATATACTGTCAGGGTTAACCTAACCCTAACCCTAACCCTGAATATACTGAATCTAAATTTAAAAAATAACAATAAATGTAAAACTAATAAAAAAAAAACTAAAAAAATATTATCGCATACTGTAGAGAAAGTTTGGATTCCAATATTTTCTTTGTTAAATTTAATATTACCTTATTATCTTAATCCATTAAGATTTATTAAGTTTATAATCTCTGAGGATTCTTTGTTCATGTAAAAGTTTTGAGAATCTAAGTATTAACTTATTTTTTGATAAACCGACACACTTTAAGCTAAACAGGGCCAACTGAACATGTATTAAATTTAAATACTATATAAACTTTATTGTTTCTTTTTATAAAACTGCGTAAAGCCTTTGCAAAGTAAAAAAATAAACAGTAAAACTACTGGTACAAGTTTCTCAAGCAGTAATGTTGCCAAAATCAAGTTTATTAACTGTCCTTTATAAAATAAGTTTTTAAAGACTAGATTTTAGTAAATTAAACATAGGTTTTAAAGATAATAAAAGTTTTACTCATTTCTATTATTATAAGAATTTATGCTAAGTTCATACATTATCTGATAATAACAAAATTACTTTATGTTGTTAAAACGTAACATAAGGCTTTTGATTTTATCATGCTAATATACTGAGTCTAAATTAAAAAAAAACAGTAAATGTAAAACTAATAAAAAAAAAACTAAAAATATATTATCGCATATAGTGGAGTAAAAATAGAATCACATGTTTTTTTTGTTAAATTTAACATTACCTTTTTATCTTTATTCATTTCGATTTATTTAGTTTATAAATGCTGAGGAATCTTTGTTTATGTACAAAATAAGTACTCTAAGAATTAAACTATTACTTGATGAATCTACACACTTTAGGCGAATGCGCGCTTACTGGGAACGGGTATTAAATTTTAAATACTGTAGAAACTTTATTGTTTCTTTTTATATAACGGCGTAAAGCCTTTGTAAAGCAAAAAATACCCGTTAAAATTATTGGCGCCAAGATTCTTAATCAGTGATGTTGTCAAACTCAATTTTGTAAGTCATCCTTTAAAAACTATGTTTTTAAAGCCAAGATTTTAGTAAATTAAACATAAGTTTTTTTTCCGCATAAATAATATATTATATAATTATTAGATAATTATAATATATTTATATAATATAATTATTATATATTATTATATAATATAATTATTATATATTATCATATAGTATAATTATTATATATTATTATATAATGATTATATAACTTTATTGTATAATATAATTATTATATATTATTATATAATAATTATTATATAAATAACAATCATAAAATCTTTCTTCCGCATTTACTTTTTTTATTGATCGAACAGACGTGTTTTTATTGATCGAAGAATTTTTTTTTTATAATACAACTTTAAAAGTAAAAATACAAGTTGCTATTAATTATTAAATATGGCAGTAACCATTAGTGAAATTCAAACAATCTTCAAGAAAATGTTTGCGGAGTACAAAAAAGGTATAGTATTACTAATGAAACAACAAGAAGAATATATTCTTAAACTCATCAGTGCGAACGCAAAAATAATGAGCGACCGACAACAAAAAGCTAAAATAAACATTAATGACGGCATGGAAAATATTGAACGATTGAAAAAGGATGTATTTGATATAAAGTAAAGTTTAAATTTTCATCAGGAACTCATCGAAAAAAAGATCAAAATTAATATTGAAAAAAAAATTAAAAAGTCTATTTAAAAAAAAGATTTTGTAAAACCGAAGTACATAAAAAAATGAGTTTATTGACTAATTTAAAAAAAAACTTAGGGAAATTGAGGATCGCTCACAAAGAAACAACCTTAGGATTGATGGCATCAAAGAAAATGAAAATGAAACATGGTCTGAAAGTGAAATAAAAGTGATTAAACTTTTTAAGGAGACTCTAGGGGTTAGAAATGTTAGAGTTGAACGAGCGCATCGTAGTGAACGCCGAGATGCAAAAACACCACGCAAAATTTTTATTAAGCTGTTAGACTACAAAGATTAGGTAGAAATTTTTAAAAATTCTTTTAAATTAAAAGGTGAAAATATCTACATAAACGAAGATTTTTGCTTCGAACTTAATAAAAAAAGATCTTCGAGAAAAGATGAAAGTTGAGCGGCAGCTGGGAAAATTTGCATAGATATCATATGATATCATATGATAAGCTGATTGTACGCGAGTGGGTGTCTAAAAAAACGAAAGAAATCCCGAATCCGTGCCAGTGAGAGTTAGGGTTTATTACTTTTCTTTTAACTACTCGTAACTATTTTATAAACTATTTTGCGTTTATTTATATATGTGTTACTTTAAAATGGAGGAAAACTTTATAATTAAATTTCTAGATGAAAATGTCGCACTCAGTGACGTCGATGACTCTAATGACTTTAATCAAAAAATATTTGAAAGCCAATACTATACAGTTATTGAATCTTCTCAATATCTTCAAAAAAATAAAAATAGTTTTTCAATTTTAAACATTAATATTCGAAGTTTAAATAAAAATTTCGAAAATCTTAGGTTTTTGTTGGATGAATTAAAACACAATTTTTAAATTATTTGTATAACGGAAACTTGATGTAAGCGTAGTGAAAAAATCCCCAATATGAACTAATTAATTACTCATCAGTTCATCAACCACGTGGTTTTGGTGTTGGTGGGGGTGTATGTATTTTTGTTCACAACTCAATTAGTTATAATTTATGTCACGATCTCTGTGTAAATAAAAAAGATTGTGAGTCATTATGCATTGAATTAATAAATAAAACCGCAAAAAAAAATATTTATAAATGCCACATATAGGTCTCCATCTACTAGCTTAAAAAAATTTAAAACTCATGTTAAACCATTCCTAACAAATATAAATAAAACCCGAAGTGATGCCTACTTAGTTGGGGATTTTAACATAGACCTAATAAACCATGCTTCCAATAATAATGTTAACAATTTTATAAATACTCTTCTTCAAAATAATTTAATTCCGTCAATAAACAAGGCAACGAGAGTGACTAACAACTCTTCTACACTTCTTGATAATATAATAACTAATAACCATCTTAATAACCGTCTTTACACAGGCATAATCAAAACTGGCTTATCGGATCATTTCCCAACATTCCTAGATACTGACAATATGTTATTTAACAGTATCCCTTTTCAATCCATTATATTTAGGCGACAGATTAATGAAAACTCGGTAAAAAAATTCAAAATCTTTTAAAAGACAACGTTGGTTGGAATTTGGTATTGCAGTCACATGACGTTACCAACGCATATAATCTATTTTTAAATCAATTCTGCAAGCAATCTGATCAAGCATTTCCTGAAAAAAAATTATTGTAAAAACCAAAACTGTTTTAACTCCATGGATGTCTGACGGGTTACTAAAATCTTCAAAAAAAAACAAAAGTTATATGATAATTACTTGAAAAAAAACTTATAAAAACGAAATAACATATAAAAATTATAAAAATATATTTGTAAAAACAAAAAGTAACTCAAAAGAGCTTTATCATGCAAAGCTTTTAAGTAAAGCTACCGGAAACACTAAAAAAAGCATGGAGTGTAATTAAAGAAATAATAGGAAAAAATAATTATGCGAGAAACATTCTGCCAAAAAAATAACAATTGATAAAAACACAATTTAGATAAATTAATTATTGCTGAAAAAACTAAACGGCTTCTTTGCTAATACCGGTCCGAATTTGACATTAAAAATTTCTATGAATTCAACACCATTTGAATCTTATTTAAAAAATTACGATAAAGTTATGGATCAACCTAATTTAAAATTAATTGAATTGCAAACCATCTTTTTTTTACCTTAAATCTAACAAAAGTGCTGGATTTGATAAAAATTAACGTTGATGTTGTAAAATCAGTATATAATATAATAGAACCCTCGTTATTTCACATATTTAATCTTTCACTTAAAACAGGTATCGTCCCTGAAAAGATAAAAATTGCACTAATCATGCTGATATTTAAGTCCGGAGATGACTCAATATCTCTAATTATAGGCCAATATCTATTTTACTTTGTTTTTCAAAATTACTTGAGAGAATGTACAATAGACTTTTTAATCACTTATCAGAAAACGACATGCTGTATTCAAAACAATTAGTTTTCAAAAAAAAATTTAACGGAGCCTGCAGTGATTAAACTAGTAAATCAAATATCAAGTGGATTCAGTAGTAACTACTTTACCTTAGGAGTTTTCATGGATCTGTCAAAAGCTTTCGATACCGTTAATCATAATATACTAATAAAAAAAACTTGAACACTATGGTGTAAAAAATAACAATATACTTTGGTTCAAAAGTTATTTGACCGATAGAAATCAATTTATAGTTTATGAACAAAAACAAATATTTCCGACTGCCGAACCTTGTTGGGTTCCCAGGGCTCTATTTTAGGACCACTGTTGTTCCTAGTGTATATTAATGATTTAAATTTAGCAACAGATTTATTAAATTGTATTCTTTTTGCAAATGACTCCAATCCTTTTTATTCCCACAGTGATATTAATTCACTATTTGAAACAACAAACGAACAATTATTGAAATTTAATGAGTGGTTCAAAAGTGATAAACTTTCTAAATGCAGATAAAACCAAATTTATTTTGTTCCACAAAGTTAATAAATCAAAAATTATTCCCATCAAATTGCCTAATCTAATAATCAATAACACTAACATGAAAAGAGAAAACTCAGTAAACTTTCTAGGCGTAATCTTAGATGAACATTTATGTTGGAGTTTACATATAAAAAGTATTGAAAATAAAATATCAAAAAATCTGGCAATGATATATAGGACTAAACCCTTTTTAAGCAGTAGTTCTTTGAAAAGTTTATATTTCTCTTTTATTCATTGTTATTTAATTTATTGCAATATTGCATGGGCAAGTACAAACCATACAAAATTAAAAAAATTGTACTGTAAACTTTTTGTTTTCTTAAAAAACACGCGTGCAGAATAATTTTTGGAGCTAATAGAACTCTACCTTGTGAGCCTCTTCTGCGTATACTTGGAGCACTAAAACCAACCTACACCAAGTTTTAATGTTCATGTATAAAACAAATATAGGATTATCTCCTAAAATATTTCAATCCTGTTTTGACAAAATAGTTCATAAATATCCAACAAAATTTTCAAGTAACAACTTTGTTGTCCCAAAATATTATTCAAAACTAACTTCATATTCAGTTCTTTATCGTGGACCCTACTTGTGAAAAATGTTTCCCAAAATTGCGAATACACATAAAACTAGTATAGAGCAGTTTAAAAATGAATCAAAACAGGCATTCTTACTTATGGATTTTAATATATCCGATTTTAAATATTTTTTTTAATTAAAACTTAAATACAAAAAATGCAAAAATATGTCACTGAGTGTATTAACAATTTTTTTTATTATTATCTTAATTATGGTATTATCTCTATGATGTTTGCTAATTTATTTACGTTATTTCTATGAAGTAAACTAATTTATTTATGTTTTTTCTATGGTGTATATTAATTTATTTACTTTTTATTTTTAAATCTTACCTTAAATTTTTAAGTTTTAAGCAAATGATAATATCTTATTTATTTATTCTTATTCACTTGATCTTAATCTTTCCTTAAATTTTTATTCTTTAAATTTTTCTTTAAAAGACAAGGAATTGTTATCCATTTTACTTTTTTATTTTTATTTTTTAATAAATAGTTTGTTAACTAAAGATAATTAAATAATACGGTTTTTGTAAATACGTGAGAATAGGGCACGGCGATAAGGCTAAATTAGTCTTCTTCTTGCCCCGCCAATATTTATTTTTTTATGTGCTTCGAAACTGTATATATTATTTAACGGCAAAAAAAAAAATGTTTAGTGATAATAAAATTTTACTTATTTCTATTATTATAAGAATCAGTCACATTTAAACATTTTCTTATAATAACAAAATGATTTTATACTATTAAAACGTAGCATAAGACATTTGATTATAACATGTTAATATACTGAGTCTTAATTTAAAAAATAACAATAAATGTAAAGCTAATAAAAATATACTAAAAAAATTTTATGGCATACAATAGAGAAAGTTTTGGATTCCAACATTTCTTTGTTAAATTTAACATTACCTTATTATCTTTATCCATTTAGATTTATTAGGTTTATAATTTTTACTTTCATAGTCTACTGGGAACGGGTATTAAATTTCAAATACTGTATATGCTTTATTATTTCACTTTATACTACATCGTAAAGCGTTTGTCAAGCAAAAATTACCCGGTAAATCTATTGGTGCCATATTTCTCAACTAATGATGTTGTCAAAATTAATTCTTTTAAGCTGTCCTTTAAAAATTAGGTTTTTAAAGCCTAGATTTTAGTAAACTAAACAAAAGCTTCAGTGATAATAAAAGTTTTACTTATTTCTTTCATCATAAGAAATTATGTTACATTTAAACATTATCTTATAATAACATAATTATTTGATGTTGTTATAACGTGGCATAAGAGTTTTGATTAAATAATGTTAATATACTGAGTCTAAATTAAAAAATTAGCAATAAATGTAAAACTAATCAAAATACACTAAAAAAAATTATTGCATATAGTAGTGAAAGTTTAGATTCAAATATTTTCTTAGTTAATTTTAACATTACCTTATTATCTTTCTCCATTTAGATTTATTAGGTTTATAATTTCTTAGGAATCTTTGTTTATGTAAAATTTTTGAGACTCTAAGTATAAAGCTATTTGTTGATAAATATTCACACTTTAGACAAAACGTAGGCGGGGCGTAGTAATAAGGCAAATATTGTCTCCTTTTAGCCCCGGTCATGTAAATTTTATTTATATAAAACGGTATTCTTTTTCTTTAATGAAAAAAGAAAATAATAAAAAAATAAAAAAAAGTATAAAAGAAACAGGGCCTACTGGGAACGGGCATTAAACTTTAAATACTGTTTAAACTTTATTGTTTCTTTTTATAAAACGGCGTAAAGCGTTTGCAAAGTAAAAAATAACCAGTAAAACTAATGGTGATAAGTTTCTCAATCAGCGATGTTGTTAAAATCAATTTTTTTAAGCTGTTCTTTAAAAATTAAGTTTTTAAAGCCTAAATTTTAGAAAATTAAACATAAGTTTTAGTAATAATAAAAGTTATATGTGTTTCTATTATTATAAGAATTTATGTTACATTCAAACATTATCATATAAGAACAAAATGACAGTTATGTTTGCTGATGACAAAAGTTTTGTTTATCTTATGGCGACATAACGACATTATTTATTTGACTGCCTTAATTATTTTATACACATTGCAAAATTGTTTTATATACGTAACGATTGTACGCGGTTCTAGATGACAAGATCATCTGATCTTTGCAAGTCCCCGCATTCTTATGTTATATGCAGCACAATTTGTAATTTTTTATATATATGCATTTTTTTTTCACTTATTTTACTGCGATAGTTACTGTGAAGAAATTAAAGAAAAAGTGAAGAAATAAAAAAAACAAAAACAAACTATTTTATGCTGTTATAACGTAACATAGGACTTTTAAGTCTAAATTTAAAAATAAACAATAAATGTAAAACTAATAAAAAAAACACTAAAAAAATAGGCGCTAATTTACATCTCTACCCCCTATTTTTATTTTTGATTATGGTAGAGAATTTTATCCTGATTAAGAATCGTATAAAAACATTGACCTGAAAACCAAAGGAATGTTCTCTAATTTGATGTTAAAGTGTCAAAAAAATATACGAAAAACGCTAATGTTCATCATCTTTTTTTATAACAATTTAAAATTTCACTATTTAGTTACGCCACCTGGTTTCTGTTGTTTGAAAGTAATTAAAATACTCATGAAAATTCCGAAAGTATTCATAAAAATTCCGATGCAAAAAATTTGCAAAAATTAAAATTTAGTTATAAAAGATTCTATAAGAAATGTTTCTGTATTTCTGTTTTAAAATTAAAATGGCGAACGTTAGACGACCGACTATTATCGAGTTTGATAGCCTTAATTTACCGGAAATTGGTCGCAGGTTTAAAAATAATGATAACGAGTGCATCCGGTGGTGCAGGGAGTTTGGTTTACTTGCTATAAATATGATCTGTCCTCGATGCAACATCCAGTGCAACGAACAAAATAGTCATAATGTTGATGGAAAGATTTGGAGATGCATGCAAAAACAATGCAAAAAGAAAATAAATATTCGTGTTGGAAGTTTTTTTAAAAGATCTCAACTGAAACTTTGGCAAATAATAAGTATTACTTATATTTGGACTCGTGGCGCCGGAAAAAGTTGTGGCCTTTCAGTAGAAGATATACAAAAGGATTTAGAAATTGGTAGCAACAAAACTGTAGTTGATTGGAATCAATTTTGTAGAGACATTGTCGTTACTTATTTCCTTAACAACCGTGTGCAATTAGGAGGACCAGGTTCAATAGTGGAAATAGATGAATCACTTTTTTTAAGAAGGAAATACAACCGAGGTAAAATTAAAGGTCAATGGATTTTTGGTGCGTACGATATAGCAACTAAAGAAGAATTACTCATTCCTGTAGCGCACCGCGATGCAACAACCATATTACCCATCATTATACAATGGATTCGTCCTGGAACTGAAATATGGAGTGATTTGTGGGCAGCATACCAAGGTTTAGCAGCGCAAGGTTTTCAACATGGCACAGTAAACCATACTTTACATTTTGTTGATCCTGAAACAAATGTTACAACAAACAGGGTTGAGGCAATGTGGCAAAGAAGCAAAGCCAAATTTAAAGCTATGTTTGGACCCACAAATAGAGAAATGATTCCCAATTATTTGTCAGAACTCATGTGGGCGCAACGTTTTAAAGAACATTCTTATTTTCATTTTTGGAACCAAGTTGTGAATGAATATCACGTTTGATTATTATTTTTGTATATAGTAACATTTGTCTATCTAAAATATTAATATATTTAAAAAAATATGTATATAATCTGAAAATAAAAAATAAAACTTATTGAAATTCGAAGTTTTTTCAAGAAAAAAAATACTAAAATAAAAAGAAAATACACAACAAATTTATCCATAGAATGTTTTAGCGGAATAAAAACCGGGCTATCAAGTTTTTTTAATGATTAAGTTCATAATGTTTACCGCCTTAATTATAACTTAGTCATGTTTCAAAAAAGATGACAAATATTAGCGTTTTTGGTATATTTTTTTGAAACGTCAACATCAAATTAGAGAACTTTCCTTTGGTTTTCAGGTCTATGTTTTTATTCGATTCTTAATCAGGATAAAATTCTCTATCATAATCAAAAAAAAAAAAAAATAGAGGGGTAGAGATGTTAATTAGGGCCAAAAAATATTATCGCATACACAAGAGAAAGGTTGGATTCCAATATTTTTTTATCGCATACAGTAGAGAAAGTTTTGATTCTAATACTTTTTTTGTTAAATTTAACATTACCATAAAATCTTCTTCCATTTAGATTTATTACGTTTAAAAATGCCGAAGGATTCTTTGTTCGTGTCAAAGTTTTGAGACTCTTTGTTCGTGTCAAAGTTTTGAGATTCTTTGTTCGTGTTAAAGTTTTGAGAGTAATAACTTATTTGTTGATAAATCTACACAATTTAAGCAAAACAGAGCCTACTGGGAACGGGTATTAAATTTCAAATTTTGTATAAACTTTGCTGTTTTTTTTATAAACGGCGTAATGTGTTTGCAAAGCCAAATATAACCGGTAAAGCTATTGGCGCCAAGTTTCTTAATCAGTGATCATTTCAAAATCAATTTTTTCAAACTGTTCTTAAAAAATAAGTTTTTAAAGCCTTGATTTAGTAAATTGAATATTAGTTTTAGTGATAATAAAAGTTTTACTTGTTTATATTATTATAACAATTTTGTGAAACGTTCAAACATTATTTTAAATAACAAAACAAATTTATGTTGTTATAACGTAACATAAATCTTTTGATTATAACATGTTTATATACTGAGTCTATATTTAAAAACAAACAATAAATGAAAAACTAATTATAAAAAGCTAAAAAACTATTATCGCGTACAGTAAAGAAAGTTTGGATTCCAATTATATTTTTGTTAAATTTAACATTAATTTGTTATTTTTTCTCAATTTAGATTTATTTTACTTTATAAATATTGAGAATTTTTTATTTAAGAAAACTTTTAAGACTCTAAGTATTAATTTATTTGTTGAAAATCCTACACACTTTAGGCGAAAGTGAGCTTTCTGGAAGCGGGTATGAAATTTAAATACTGTATAAACTTTATTGTTTCTTTTTATAGAACGACGTAAAGCGATACCCTGAAAGCGAAAGATAACCAGTAAAACTATTGGTGCAAAGTTTTCAATCAGTGATGTGGACTATAACATGGTAATATACTGAGTCTAAATTAAAAAATAAACAATAAATGTAAATCTAAAAAAAGAAACTAAAAAAATATTATCGCATTCGGTAAAGAAAGTATAAATTCCAATATTTTTTTGTCAAATTTAACATTATCGTGTTATCTTTATCGATAGAGACTTATTTAGTTTATAAATTCTGACGATTCTTTGTTATGTAAAAGTTTTAGGACTCTAAGTATTAACTTATTTTTGATAAATCTACGCACCTTAAGCGAAATACGGCACTCTGGGAGCGGGTATTAAATTTCAAATACAGTATAAACTTTATTGTTTCTTTTTAAAAAACGGCGTAAATAGTTTGCAAAGCAAAAAATAACTGTTAAAACTATTGGCGCCTAGATTGTCAATTAGTCCAAATCATCCATTTAGATTTATTAAGTTTAAAAATTCCGAAGCATTCTTTGTTCGTGTCAAAGTTTTGAGACTCTAAGTAATAACTTATTTGTTGATAAATCTACACACTTTAAGCAAAACAGAGTCTACTGGGAACGGGTATTAAATTTCAAATACTGTATAAACTTTGCTGTTTCTATTTATAAAACGGTGAAATCGTTTGCAAAGCAAAAAATAACCGTTAAAACTATTGGCGCCAAGATTGTCAATTAGTGATGTTGTCAAAATAAATTTTTTAAGCTGCCCTTTAAAAATAAGTTTTTAAAGCCTACATTTTAGTAAATTAAACATGACTTTTAGTGATAATAAAAGTTTTACTTATTCTATTATTATAAGAATTTATGTTACATTTAAACATTTTTTTATAATAACAAAATAATTTTATGTTGCTATAATGTAGCATAAGACTTTTGATTATAACATGTTAATATACTGAGTTAAAATTTAAAAAATAACAATATATGTAAATCTAATAAAAAAATATTAAAAAAATATTATCGCATACAGTAGAGAAAGTTTTGATTCTAATACTTTTTTTTTAAATTTAACATTACCATAAAATCTACTTCCATTTAGATTTATTAAGTTTAAAAACGCCGAAGGATTCTTTGTTCGTGTCAAAGTTTTGAGACTCTTTGTTCGTGTCAAAGTTTTGAGATTCTTTGTTCGTGTCAAAGTTTTGAGAGTAATAACTTATTTGTTGATAAATCTACACACTTTAAGCAAAACAGAGCCTACTGGGAACGGGTATTAAATTTCAAATACTGTACAAACTTTGCTGTTTCTTTTTATAAAACGGCGTAATGTCTTTACAAAGCCAAATATAACCGGTAAAGCTATTGGCGCCAAGTTGCTTAGTCAGTGATATTGTCATAATCAACTTTTTTAACCTGTTCTTTAAAAATTAAGTTTTTAACACCAAGATCTTAGTAAATTAAATATTAGTTTTGGCGGTAATAACAGTTTTTCATATTTCTATTATTATAAGAATTTATGCTACATATAAGCATTATCTTATAAGAACAAAATTATTTTATGTTGTTAAAACGTAAAATAAGACTTCTTATAAAAAATGTTGATATACTGAGTCTAAATTTAAAAAGAAACTATAAATGTTAAACTAATAAAAAAATAACTACAAAATATTATCGCAAACAGTAGAAATAGTTTGAATTCCAATACTTTTTTTTTGTTAAATTTATCATAACCTTATTATCTTCTTCCATTTAGATTTATTAAGTTTAAAAATTCTGACGATTCTTTGTTCATGTAAAAGTTTTAAGACTCTAACTATTTACTTATTTTTAATAAATGTACACACCTTAAGCGAAATAGGGCTCTCTGGGAACGGGTACTAAATTTTAAATACTGTATAAATTTTATTGTATTTTTTATAAAACCGCGTAAACCGTTTGCAATGCAAAAAATAACCGTTAAAACTATTGGTGTCAAATTTGTCAATCAGTGATGTTGTCAAAATCAATTTTTTTAAAGTGCCCTTTAAAAATTAAGTTTTTATAGCCTAGATTTTAGCAAATGAACATAAGTTTTAGTGTTAATGAAAGTTTTACTTTTTGCTATTATTATAAGAACTAATGTTACATTCAAACATTATCTTATAATAACAAAATTATTTTATGTTGTTATAACGTAGCATAACACTTTTGATCAAAACATGTTAATATAATGAGTCTAAATTTAAAAAAATAACAATAAGTGTAAACCTAATAAAAAAATACAAAAAATTTTTATCGAATAAAGTAGAGAAAGTTTGGATTCTAATATTTTCTTTGTTAAATTTAACATGTATTGTTACATTCAACAAAGAAAAAAGTATTCCCAATAAAAAAAATACGCTGTGACAACGTTGTTTCAACGTCTTTCGTAAAGTTAGAATGGCGTTGTTGTGATGTTATTAATGAAACAGCGCATAACATCATTTTTTCAACTTTATAACAACGTTGTCAAATTGACGTTTTAACAACGCTCACTTTGCGCTGAATGCCGTTGGAAAGGCGTAAGACCAACGTTAAATTAAAAAAAAAAAAAAGTTTCGAAAACGTTGTATTTTAGGCGAAATTAAGTTGTAATAACGTTTTTTTCGTATTTTAATATAATTAATACTGGTGTTTTATTTCTACCATAAATTAATAGCAGAAATGAAACATCAGCCGACGTCATTTTGGACATGTTGTGTTAACGTGATGAAATAAAAGGTAGGCGAAAAAAAAAAGTATTTTATAACATCCAACTTGATTGTTTAATCAGCGCAGAGATGTTTCACTATAGCTTATAAGCTATATAGTGCAACATCATTCTTGGGTTTATTTTTTTTTTTCGATTCTTTTTTTTGACAATAGCAACATGAAGATATAAACGATTGTATTTGTACAAATTCAATTATACGTGCATTTTCAAGGAAGTAATACAAATGGAACACATTTAGAAAGAAAATTTAATAATATTTTTTTCCCGAATTTTATTTCATATTATTGTATAAATTAATATCTTAGAAGCATCACATTTTTAATGTTAGTTGTTTTAAGTTAATTTAAAATAAAATATATCACGTATTGATCCATATCAATATTCATGTACCTGTTGATTAGTTCATAGATTAAAATTATTTCTTTAGTATGAAAGACATAAATACACATTCATTTATAGGCCTCGATTACCATATGTCGTTTACACCCTTTGGATATTATAGCCAAAATTGTCTCACTTTACCTTTTTTCTATTAAATATAGGTAATTCTTTTCAAGTTTTAAATATAAAGTAAATTGATACATAGCACAATTAATTGAATAAACAATTTAACAATAATAGAGGGTAAAATAGTTTTAATATGTCAAAATAAGATAAAGTAACATTATAGTTCAATAATAAAAAATCAAATTTTTTGTTTAACTTCTTTAAAATATATACTTTAAACAATTAAACCATAACTTTAAACAATAAAATATAAATTTAAACTTCATTAACGAGAATAAAAAATTTTTGTAATATTTTCTCATGATTGAGGGAGCAACTGCTGACTCAGCATTGATTGAAGCTGGTTTAAAATCATTTAAGGTTTTGCCGCGAAGAGATCAACTGATTGAGGGAGCAACTGTTGACCCAGCATTGATTAAAGCTGGTTAAAAGATCATTCCGATTATGTATCTCGCTGGAGTTGGATCGATGTGGTTTTAATAGTGGGGATTCCACTCTATACTAATACCATGAATCGATACTCCAACATCGACGCTATCGCTTGTTTATTAGTCTTGGAGTGGTTTAGCTGCTTTTCTAATCAGGGTTAGGGTTAGTGTGTTAGGGTTAGGTTAGGGTCAGGGTAGTCACGGTTATGGTTAGGGTCAGGTTTTAGGGTTAGGGTCAGGGTTAGGATTTGGGTTAGGGTTAGTTTTTTTAACAATTTCAAATATTTAATAACCAACATAACACCTTAAATTTAAAATTTTACCACAATTTTACTGGATTGAGTCCAATCACAAAAATATGGATATAGCTCAATTTGTTTTCTTTTCTTAGAATTTGTCCTGAATGGTTATGTTAAAGTTATTACAATGAATTGGAGAGTGGTATTTTCTAAAACAGAAATAAGAACATGGTCAAATCTACTTAAATTTAGTGCTAAAAACAGGTATTTTGATAAATTTGGCTTTACCAATCTAATTGGGCTGATTTGATTTAATGCGGAATCTAGTTTTTGCATGCCATTGTTTGAAAGTCCTGTATTTTGCTGAATTTGAACCATATTTTCTGTTGTGAGTGGTTCTTTGAATATCTGCTGAGCCGATGACGGACCTTTAAAAACAATAAAATAACATCCATTAGGAAAAAATATATTTATTCTTGCAATGAGAATGATTTAAAGTAAAATTAGGTTGATGAAATAAAATTGAAGCAGGGTAATTAATTAAGAGATGAATTTTCAATAAAAGCAGTTGCAATTAGCATATTAATTAATATAAAAGCATTCTTGTTTCTTTTTCTCATAATTAATTATTACAGGTCATAAATTAAATGTTTGTGAATCAACATTTTGAGTGCCTTTAATTTAGCATAATGATACTGTGATAATTAACTAGACAATAGAAGTAATTACCTCTCCTCAATGGCAAAAGTTTTCCACAAGGCTGACTGAGTCTAATAGTGCCATTTGGAGATGCGCTTTTGGATGCTAAGACTGCTGCAGCCACTTGCTCTGCACCTACGGGATCATCTGTGGCTATTCTTTTCAGGTTTTCATGGCGAGTTCCAATGGTGCAGTTGTGAACTCGCCATGAAAACCTAAAGTGCAGAAGTCCTCGGCCAATAATTGACAAGCACTTTGTGCAGCGCTTTTCAGAACTCTGAGATGTTTGCTTTGGAATTTTTTCCTCGGTTTCTTTGACTTTGTCAAACGGATGCTTCTCCTTTCCTTTAATCTTGGCAATTTGGCATAAAAGGCACTCACAAACTGACGAAACTCTGGTTGTAGGTTTGATAGAAATTGACTTGAAGTCAAAAGGTTTAGGCACATGATTGATTTTTCCAGCACAAAGTTTTCCAATTTGAGATCTGCATGAAACACAAGTAGTCAAAGGCACCCTTTCATCACTGAAATCTATGTCTGTTTGAATCAGTTGAAGAATTTTCAACTTATAGTTTTCAGTCAATTCTTGATCACCTTTTTTCATGCATATAACACAAACAGATTTTCTGCAATCTTCATGAGTTTTTGCAAATGTACGCATTTTTAAATTTATTTAAAAAGCGCTCACTGTGTTTACATTTTGCTTTCTTCTTTGAATAACTACTGCCATTTCCCGAAAAAATTATTGGCCGGTAATTTTTTAACCGAGGGGCAAAGTTTTTTTTTTTTTTTTTTTTTAAATTTTTATTTTAGGTGCCCCAAGAAGTCCTAACGGTCTTGTCACAGAGCACCGCGGAAGTGCATTTAACCAGGAAGTTCACGCCTCCTTCCTTACCGTGACGCGAAAATTTGTCCAGAGCTCGTTTTTGAACCTGGATCTCCTGCTTATAAAGCAAGCGCACTAACCACTGCGCCACGGCCGCAATTTCGAACTTGAGAATCTATCTTTACATATCTATACATCGGAACAGCAATAATATGCATATTTGGATAAAAGCTTATAGAATAAAACAGTTTTTTTTTATGCATTACATTTTATATTATATATATTGTTTAAACAAAGCATGTCTTGTTGCATTTTAAGCACTTAAATAGATCGCATTATGGTATGCAAAAGCTTATAAACTTCTTGACCAAAATTATGCTTTGGATGTTAATGAGGGATTTCAAAACCCTTTATTTTGGCCTCCCATAGGCATGCACTATCACCCCTTAAAAGGATTTTCATAGGGTATTTTATTGATATTAGGACCCCAAATCTACAAACCGTGTGCAAACTTATAACATTGATAAAAAACTTTTGCTTTATTAAACTTTTCACTGAGATATTGCCAAGTCCCATCTCACCCCGTTTCTCCTACTACCTATACAATCACAAAAGGATTTATTCAAGATTTATTAGGTTGCAAAAAATATACATTCAGCGGCCATATTGACATCTTTTTTAAGGTGCCATAGACCTAAAATACTGTATAGTAAAATGGCATAGTACTAAAAACTTATAGTTCTCTGAAAAATTTGCCAAAAATTGTTCGCGAATTGCGATATCTGTAAATGCTTCTAGTTTTTAATTTGTTAGCATTTTTAAAAAAGTAAACTCTGTTTTGATCGCTAAACTCAATAGTTGATCGCTAAACTCAATAGCTAATACATTTATTTGATAAGATATATTTTAATAATCTTGAATTATGATATAAAATCTTATTATGAAACCCTTTTATTACTATTATTTTTTTTTATTATTAAAAATTATGGTTTAAACTTTAATATTTTGATTCATTTTACTAATCATTACAAAAATTAGAAAAATAAACTAAAATTAAATAAGTTCAAGTACAATATAAGTCTTAAAAAAAGTTTCAAATGACTTATTTTAAAATATACCTTTTTTATTATTATTTTTATTACCAATTAATTAGTTACTAACATAAAACATTTAATTTTTTGAAAATGTAATTCCTAAAACTATCCCCATTAAAATCGATTTTTATGTTTCATACAATGCCTATATAGCTTTAGTATAATTTTTTATTTGTTGATTTTTAAAATTCTTCACATATTTTTTATTCGTTGATTTTTAAACTACTCTACATATTTTTTTATTGGTTGATTTTTAAATTACTCCACATATTTTTTTATTGGTTGATTTTTAAATTACTCCACATATTTTTTATTGGTTGATTTTTTAATTACTGCACATATTTTCGGACCTTTAGTAATTATTATTTTTTTATATAACTTTTTTTAATTGTAATCCTTAAATTCCTTAGTGTTTAAAAAACTAATTAAAAGTATTTAAGATTTTTTGTTATTTTTTTGGCAGTAGTAAATTTATTGTTTTTTTTTTAATTATTTTTTGCAATATGATAAATTTGTAATATAATTCAACTGATGGAAAGTTACTTGGAGCATCAGAGAAATATTTGTGAAAGATATATTGAAACAGTAAGGTGGTGGTGATGGTTTTTTCAACTACAACTTTTTTTTTAACTTTTTTAGTTACTATGGGCATGGTTTAAGTTTAAAGAGAATTTGACTTTTTTTAGATAGATCACAACATTTCTAGCAATAACCTATGCAGTTGTCTTAGTCCTGCTAATTAACCTAAAGTCATATCATAAGGCTACTTATGTAGCCTTAATGAACACCAAAAACACTATTAGGGACATTACCCATGCATTCTTTATACTCTGACATTTTACAACTGTTGATGAAATTAGTCTCTGTAAGAGCTACCACAGAGTTTGGGAAATCTTACTACAACCCAGCCTCAGAATGACTAAATCAAGTTTTAGAGCTGTACTCTCGGGTTTTTTTTTTTTTTACAACAATCATTATTATATATTTCAAAAACAAGTAATATTTACATAACTCCAGTTTAGATAAATGTCCACCACAAATATTTTTCTAAAGAGCGTGAACAATGCTGTTTTACTCATGCGCGTTTGACATTTTAACTAATGCGAGTTAAAATAATAAACTTAAAAATTCGTGGTTTATAATATAAAGTGCTGGCTATTTACCCATGCATTTAAAAAATATACGCAAGTCCGTCGCACCACTGGTCGTTGTTGTTTAAAATATATTTTATTTGTTGAAAACATATATTAGTAGTACTATGTAGTTGTAAGGAAACTCGCAGAAGACTAAGAAAAGTCTTTTTATCGAGAACCTTTAAAATACAAAATTAACTAAAAATTTAAAGACTAATAACACACTTTATTTTTTGAGGTCTACTGTTCAGTAATATTTTATTATGTATAGTTGCTAACAATTTTTTTTTTTTTTTTATGTTTTATGATTTATTTCTTTTTTATTTATTTTTATAGCTTTAATTGTTCTTTTTACATTTTATTATATTAATTGTTTTTTCATATTTAATACGCATCGATAAAATTGGTTTTGTTAATTATGAGATCTTTTAGTTTTTTCTTTAGGGCAATAAGATTATCCAATTTAGTAAGTTTTATATTTTGAGGTAATGTTTTGTTGTATAAATAAGGGCCACGGTATACAATTGAAAATCTCGAAAAAATTTTTTTTGTATGGGCAATATAAAGTTTCCGGTTCCTCGTGTGATATATCTGTTGGCGTTGGTTTGAAAAAAGTTATTAGTAAAATGAGTTGGGACAAGTCCGACCTTATATTTGAGCATAAATAAAACATTTTGGTAGATGTTACTTTGATAGATATTTAAAGCATTCAAGTTTTTAAGTAAAAGATCGGCATGAGTGAATTTATTTTTTATTATAAATCAATCTTGATGCGTGTTTTTGGTGTGTATATATAGAACTTAATTTAGATTTATTTGTACTTTCCGAGGCAATATTAGCATATGTTAGATAACTTTGTATGTAAGAAAAGTAGAGAATTTTCAGATTCTCCTGGGAAATTATAGTTTTGACTTTGTAAAGTATGCCGATACTTTTGGATATTTTTGTATTTAATGTAATAATTATAATTTATATGGGCTTTCCAAGAAATCGTTTCGTCAATAATTATCCCAAGAAAGTTAATAGTTTCAGTTCTTTCGATGTTTATGTTATCAATTTTTAGTAATGGTAGCATGCCTGGTATTTTGTTTTTTTGCTGGTTGGAATGAAACAAGATGTATTTTGTTTTTTCTTGATTTAAAGATATTTTATTTACTTTAAACCAAATGTTTAGACTCTCAAGGTCCTCATTTGCAGATTCAAAGAGATTTTCAATTGATGGTGATGAATAAAATAAATTTGTGTCATCAGCAAACATTATAGCATTGAGTTTTTTTAGTGATTGTGGAAGATCGTTAATATAAATTAAAAATAAAAGAGGACCAAGAATGGAACCTTGGGGAACTCCGCATTTTATTATTAGTAATTTAGAATATTTATTATCGTTTGAAATGACACATTGTTGTCTGTTACACAGATAACTTTTAAACCAATCTAGGCTAGTATTTTTTATTCCGTATTTTTCCATTTTTTTTAGTAAGGTATCATGATTAATTGTGTCAAATGCTTCGGATAGGTCTATAAAAGTTCCTAATACAAATTGCTTTTTATTAAAAGAATCACTTATGCTATTAACTAAATCTAAAATTGCATGTTCTGTTGAGTGCTGTGCTTGAAAGCCGAATTGTTTTTTATTTAAGAACTTGTTTTGAATTAGGTATTCATATAATCTATTGCAGATTATTCTTTCAAGTATTTTAGAAAAGGTAGGAAGTATTGAGATTGGTCTGTAATTGTTTATTAGAAACGTTTCACCGGTTTTAAAAATAGGTACAATTTTAGCTACTTTTAATTTATCTGGTACAGTTCCCGTTATAATTGATGATTTAAATATTTCGAAAATAAGTTTGCGTATCTCCGAAAAGACATTGACCACGATATTACTGCAAATGTCATCTATACCTGGAGACTTGTTTGTTTTAAGAGAGTTTATTGCATTTTCGAGTTCATCAATTTTTAGTTCTTTAAATATTAATTCGTTGTTGACACTAGTTAGATAAGTTTCAAATGAGTTATTTGGACAATTGACTTTTGAAGCTAGATTTGGGTCTATGTTGACAAAAAAACTATTAAATTTTTCTGAAATTGCATTATTATTGTCATACTCTTTATTATCTATGAAAATTTGAGCAGGTAAACTATTTATTTTGCAAGTTTTTATCCCAATTATTTCATTCATGATATCCCAAG
Organism: Hydra vulgaris; assembly: GCF_038396675.1. Lineage (NCBI taxonomy): Eukaryota > Metazoa > Cnidaria > Hydrozoa > Anthoathecata > Hydridae > Hydra > Hydra vulgaris. The sequence continues at coordinate 30,720 of NC_088922.1, forward strand.
TTTTCTTAATATTACCATTTGTGTTTTTTATTCTATTTGAGTAATAGTTTTTCTTTAAATTTTTTTAAATTTTTTCAAACAAGTTTTTATACTGTTTGAAAACATTTAGGCTTGCCTCATTTCTATTTTTTAGGTATTTAATATAAAGTTTTTTTTTTTTTTTGAGGATTTTGTAATAACTTTGGTGATTCATGGACATTTTAAGTGTTTTTCTTTTATTAATTTTACTTTATTTGGGAAGTGCATATTATAGTTTTTTAAGAAAATTTTTTCGAAGTTTTTATAAGCAGAGTTAGTGTGCCCAAAATTGCATTCATGGTATACCTTATCCCACTCTTTTACCGACAGTGAGTCTTTAAATTATTGAATAGCAAATTTGTTGGTTTTTCTTTTATTAGTTTTAATTTTATAACTATTATTAGATTTTATATCTTGTGTCAAGGAGAAGAAAATAGGAAAATGATCAGATATATCTGCCTTTATTATTCCTGCCTTTAGAGAAGTATCAAATAATGAATTAGTTAATATATTGTCTATTGCAGTGATTGAGTTGGAGTTACTCGAGTTGGTTTGTTAATAATTGGGAAAATGTAATGTTGAAGCATTTCGTCAAAAAAAAGTTTAGTATTGGCATGTTTATCATATTGTAAACAATCTATGCTTATGTCTCCAATACAGAGTATTTTTTTTTGCTCATTGTTGTTTTTTATAAAAATTTGTTTTAAATGATTGGAAAATTTAAATAAATCACCATCAGGTGGCCGGCAACATGTGGAGACCAGTATGTTTTTTGATTTGTTGCTAGTTATTTCAATTGTAAAAACCTCACTATCGGCATCTGAGATCGAAAGGTCATCTCTTATTTTGGTAACTTGAAAAATCCTAATATAAGTTATAATTCCACCTCCCCTTTTGTTAGTTTTTCTTTCAGATGATAATAATTTGTAGTTAGGAATTTCTGAACTTGAATTTATTCTGCATGATTCGTCAGAACACCACGTTTCTGTTAGGCATATCAGGGTTAGGGTTAGGGTATATTAGGAAGATTTGCATAGCAACATCAAAGAGACAAAGGCAAAAATCTATAAGTAGAGTCAAGAAAATTCACCATTTATCATCTTAGGCAGGAATAAATGTAAAACTGGTTTACATCTACGTCAGTTTAAAAGATAAAGAAGGGGTGCAAGGCTGGTCAACAGAATTATTCTGCTTACTTTTAAAATCTTTAGTCAGAAGCCCTTCTACAATCTAATAGCTGAATGCAGTTACTATATGACAAAGAAAAGTGTTTTTATTGAGACACTATGATCGTGATGATCATGAATTTGATCTGATTTAAAAGAGGTTACTTCCTGTTAGCAGTACTTTAAAACATTGATCTGGATACTTTAGAAAAGCATTAGGAAAAACAATACATTACCAAAATACGAGAAATTAAGATTACCATAAGTTTTATAGTTGCGAGTCACTTGTACGTAACTTAGCTCACATTACATCAAAGATTTAAGCAGAACACAAACATGTATGTATTGTTACTTATGGGTTATATGCTGTTTATTTTAAAACCTTAAAACTGTCTAGTTACAGTTAGAAAGCAACTATGGCTCATATTTGACTGGGGCACTGTTTGATAAAACATAGCTGGGGCTAGGCTAATGATCATTAAAGAAAATTGATATATTCTGTAGATATATTGTATATTATACATATTCTTTACAAGTTTTCCTACTTCTACCTCTATTGAAACTACTATATCTTGACATGTTGATATCCAATCATCTGTAACTTTACACTCAATATGCCAATACTAACTTAGTCCTCCCTGATCAACATCTTCTCTGTTCTTTTCCAGACACTGGACAGCATTAACCTATGTTCTCCATATTTAACCGCCATACAGGGTAACACACTATAGGTGCACGTTTTACTGGTTTTTATTGTTATAGAACAAAGATTTTGGTTTAAGAGTCTATTTATATATGTAGCATAATAATTTTATGAATAAAAAAAATTTTTTTTGCCCCCTAACATTTAAGCATAAGACTTCAACATGCAATAACTGTTTCACTATTTGGCTACCATAGTGGTTGTAAAGTATTGAAAACTCTATTATGCAAAGAAGTTTATAAACTTGTTAAAAGACCATTGATAAATTTCACCACTATAATTATAGTTATAAAAGTAATGCACAGCTAACAAAAATGACATGTTTTTTTACCAGTTTATTTGCTTTTATTTAATGTTGGACATATTTAATATTGTAATTTATAACTTATGAAATTTTTAGTTCGGGAGCCGAATACAGGTCAATTAAATAACCACAAGTTTTGTAATTTGTTTAAATAATAGTTTTAAAAATAATAATTAACTTTTTAAAAACAATTAACAATGGTAAAACAATAACAACAATAAAACAAATAGTTATACTAATTCTGTTAAAAGAGACACAAACAAAATAATAATAATAATAATAAAGCAACAAAGTTTGCATACCTCTTATTCATTATGTTCTTGGATTTTTACAAACTATTGTAATGGAAGTTTGATTAGAAATTTGAATAATATCATTATGATGCTGACTGAAAACTTTTTTTTAATTGCAATTAAACAATTAAAAATTGCTACTTTAAAAAGCCTACGATATTGTTAAAAAAATTTTTTATTTTTGCGGTCTTTTTAAAAAAAATGTTAATGCGATTTTAAAACATTTAATTTTTATTTCAATAATTTAATCTCACTTTTTAAATAAACAACAAAATAAATAAAACTTGTTTAATAATTAAAAAATCATTAGAAGCAATTTGTAAAATGGTTTTACTTAACTTTAATAAAATGTTTCAAAAGATAACTTTTAAAGTAATTTTTTCAACTGCAATTAAAAACCAAACGAAAAGTAAATTTCACCTTAAGTTTGAGTTTTTTGAGTTTTATTTCTTTTTTTGTTGCATTTCTTTTTTCAGCGCATTTCTGAAATGTTTAAATCAATCATCAAAACATCTAAACAGTCGTGGTCAAGTTGTCAACAAAAAAATCATTTGCGTGGTCAGCAATAGCTTCAATCGCATGCCATTCCTGTCTAAGCCAGGTAATGAAACCTTAAATCAGAAATATATGCACCATTAGAGGTTTCAAATTCTGATATTTTAAAATACAATGATTCCTCTGACTTTCTTGGTAGTTCTAAATCTTTGTATTATTTCATTGCAATGGGAAGCTTTTATTTAAACTTATTCATAAATCAAAGTATGTAAAAAAAAAGTAATCGTATGAAAGATTTTCAAAACGCCATTCCTGTCCAAGCTTGCATCACATGCTAAAATAAAATGAAAGTTACTTGAATGTAGAGAAAATATATTTATAACTCACTGCACATTCTGAAACAAACCTTGCTAAGAGCTGAGAAGCAATTAGCCTTACTTATTGCAGTAAGAGGCTTTTTAAAATATGTTTCATATTTCAAACTCTTAATTGTTTTATAAAAATCAGTTAGCATGCATCTACTTTATAATCATCATCTGTTTCATTTAGAATATGCTCATAATTTGACATTATTTTCTTGTTTATTATATATATATATATATATATATATATATATATATATATATATATATATATATATATATATATATATATATATATATATATATATATATATATATATTTATAATATATATATATATTTATATATATATATATATTTATATATATATATATATATATACATATATATAATTATATATATATATATCGGTATGTGTTTTGTAAGATGGTTTTGTTATTTTTAGTCAACTCTGGTGATTAAGATGGTTTTGTTGTTTTGAAAGCACAAGTCAGACGACTTTAGTTTTCAAAACAACAAAACCTGATCTCAATGTCATGTAAAAAAGTCCTGCACTTAGCCAGAGACAAAATATTTATTAGAATTTAATTCTTCGTAATTATTAATAGTTTGTAAGGAAATTATTCCTGGATTTTTTAATAAATAATGATAAACATCATAGTATTAAATTCTTAGTCGTTTAACATGGAACTTGTATGCCATACAAATTTCAACTAATCCTCATACAGTATGGGTATTAATTGATTCCAAGATTTGCAAATTTGTTTATATACCTTTCTGTGGCGTTAAAATCTAGTTTTTTAAAGTATTCATAAACTGATATTTCTTTTTTAAAACTATTAAATTCACAAAAGAATTTTCAGGGAAAAATTCAAGAAGGAACCCCTGAGTTCAAGAAGAACTCAGGAGTTCCTTCAAGAATTTTTTTTATATATAATTATTTGTACCTAATTTTTTATTTGGTTGAACTAAAATTACTAAACTTGTATATATATATATATATATATATATATATATATATTATATATATATATATATATATATTCATATTGTAAAATGAACTAAAATTACTAAACTTGTATATATATATTCATATTGTAAAATGAACTAAAATTACTAAACTTGTATATATATATGTATATATATATATATATATATATATATGTATATATATATATATATATATATATATATTTATATATATATTCATATTGTAAAATGATTGATAAATGATATATATATATATATAAATATATATATATATATATATATATATATATATATATATATATATATATATATATATATATATATATCTATTTGTTAATGACTAATAAAAAAAAAGATGCATGATATATATATCTTTTTATTAATGAGTAATAAAAACAAATATATATATATATTTAAATATATATATATATATATATATATATATATATATATATATATATAGATCTATAGTTTGTTGGCTTTGGGAAGAGCGGAAGGAAAAAAGTGATTCTTACGCCAACATATACGTCACTTTTAATTACTTTTAACTTTCGTCCAACATTTCCGTGTTGGACGAAAGTAAAAACCATTAATTTAATTACAAATTAATCGTTTTTTAAAAAAACCACAAAAACGCAAATTTAATTGACCAGAATGTTTTAAAAACATTGTGAATGTTTTTAACAATATAAACAATGTTTTTTTTTTATTTTTTTTAATAAAATGTTTTTATTTTTATTTTTTTTAATAAAATGTTTTTATTTTTATTTTTTTTACTGTAAATCATGCGCGGAGTGTTGCTACATCGACTATCTTATAGCCTGACTCGCAAGGGAGTGCTGCTACATCGACTGACAAATAGCCTGACTCGCAAGGGAGTGCTGCTACATCGACTGACAAATAGCCTGACTCGCAAGGGAGTGCTGCTATATCGACTGACAAATAGCCTGACCCGCAAGGGAGTGCTGCTACATCGACTAAGGGTTTGGTTGGGGCAGGCAGTCTATCATTATAAAAAAAAAAAAAATTCCGGTCTTTAATTTTAATTTTTACTTTTTGTCAACAAAATATAGAAAAAAATTTCGGAAAACATCTAAGGGTTGTATATATATATATATATATATATATATATATATATATTTATATATATATTTAAAATAAAAATATATATATATATATATTTAAATATGTATATATATATATATATATATATATATATATATATATATTTATATATATATATATATATTTATATTTTTAAAACAAAAATAAATATATATTTTTTTTATTTTTTTTTTTATTTTATAAATCTTTATTTAAAATTGATTAGCATTACAAGTAATGAATTGTACAATTTTTTCTGTCCTTTTATATCAATAGTTTGCTAAGACTACAGGGGAGGAATATTATTTATGCATCGAAGTTAGGAGCATACGGGAATCTATTAGGGTTTCTGCTGTTGGTTTGAGTTAAATAGTAGTTATAGGATGGCATGGGTCTGCAAGGATCTTTTTGAGTGTATTAATACAGATTCTGTCAAGTAACTCTTCAATGTCGAAAATAATATTGAAGCTGCTTGAATTGGTTACATCAATTCCAATAATTTGTAGGGTATTTTTATGAAAATGTTGGATCTCTCTTTTCGCAGCAGCACTGCACGAAGTAAGAATAGGAGCACTATATATCAAGTGGCTAATAGCGTAAGATCGGTAGACCTGTAAAAGGTTTGGCTGAGTGTGACCAATTTGCTTAAGACGCCTGAGCAGATATGGTATTGATTTTATATTGTTATGAACTTTTGTCCATTGTTCATCCCAATCAATATTCTCATTGAGCATGATTCCAAGATATTTGTGGCTGCTGACTATTTCAAGTTCAGTGTTATTGAGTACAATGGATGGTAAAGCTTGAATTTCGGAGCATCTGGGAATAATTCTTATGATTTTACATTTATATATTACATACATATATATTTAAATATGTATATATATATATATATATATATATATATATATATATATATATATAATATATATATATATATATATATATATATATATATATATATATATATATATATATATATATATATATATATATATATATATAATTACATACATATTTAAATATATATATTTTTCTTTTTTTATTAGTCATTAATAAAAAAGACATTGATTGTTAATCAAAACAAGTTTTGTCAATTGCTTTCGAACCATTTTTTCCAGTTGATTCAGCAGTTTTTTTTATCAAAGATTATAAATGCGTATTTTTGCTTTAGTTTAAATTTTGACAGCATGGTGTCTTTTGAATACTTTTTATTTTTGAAAGATTGCTTATGATTGGCAAAACATTTTTTCTATTTACCCTCTGTTATGCCAATATATTTTTTATCAGGTACATTCTTAGAAGAAATAACACATTTATATACCACATTTTTTGATAAACAACTTCCACTCATTGGACAATTGATTTTTTGTTTACAATTACAATTTTCTGTAGTTTTTTCATTTAAGATTTCTTTTTTGTTTAACAAAGCCTTATTGTGACCTTTTATAATTCTTTCCATATTTTTTGTGCAACTGTAGCTAACTTTAATTGTATTTCGATTAAAAATTTTTGTAATTTATTAGAGGGCGGGAAATGCTTATTGATCAACTTTAAAAACACTTTTCCTATCCCAGTAGGCACGCAACGTTTTATTCACGTTTCAATCACGTGTATTTTAGGTGACTTCGTCCAGGTTACTATTTTACGTGAAAGTCACGTGAAAGTTACGTGACAAAATATTTCGTCTTCCGGAAATTTTTTATATTCTCAAAAAAACCTGGCATAAGAAATGTGAAATAATATTTTTTATTATATTAATTATTTTTTAATAATACAGTTTTTGTATTCATTATATTAGTTATAATTATTTATTGCTATGATAATATAATTAATTTTTATTGTAGTATTATCATAATTAAAAAAAAAAAAATTGGTCTATAAAATATCTTATAACGCAATGCATTTAAAACAGAACTAAAAAGAACAATATATTTTAAGTTGTAATATCTAATATCCAAATTACATCAAATTAAGTTAAATAAATTAGTACCAAGCGTCCCTATTTGCCACACAAATAAGATTAAACTCAAATACAAGGTATGCTTTTTTTCTACTTTATGATATAATATTTTAGACTGGCGAATTCGTCCATTTTGCTTACTTAATTTAATACGAAATAAGTTATGTTATAACGAATTTAATATTAAATTAAGTAAGCTAGATGGACAAATTATAAGTTCTAGCAGAACTTATTCTTAATTCTTGAGCAATAATAATGTCTCTAGAACTTCTGCATACATTATTAATCAAAAGAGTCGTTTAGATAAAAACCCAAATAGATTTTCTTTCTTTATTTGGTTTTTATCAACAAGGTTAAAGAATTTATCCAAGATAATATCAATAAATAAATGTGTTATGTTATTTATTATTGATGTATGTATATATTATTATTAAATACTTTATCTTTTTATAATATATGACATCTTGATCTCGTGCTTTATTTGTTAAAAAAGGTTAATACTTATTTATTTCCTTTTTTTATATTATTTAAATATTATATGATTAATATATATATATATATTCGAGTTATATGAAATTATTATTATATATATTATATGACTCTTATTACTATTGTTATTATGTACAATATAAAACAGGTTATTAACGCGGATTTGTTTGATGTTTTCACCACAAAAAGATGATTATGATGCTATTGTATTTGAAACTGCATTTTATTTATCTTTCAATGTTGACGATCTTCCAATATGTAAAGCAAGTTTCTCTTAAGTATAGCATTGCTTTTTTAAAAATTGTTTAATGATTTAGGTCAAAGAAATAGCAACACCTAAAAATCTTGTTGCCAAAACAGTTGGTGACTCACCATGCAAGATTTGTGTTAAAAATTTGTGATTTAAGATGATTATTTAATAATCATTATTATTTAAGTTTTTATTTGTTTCTTTTTAGCTAAATTTGGTGTTGTGAGCTATTATTGGAGAAAATATCGACTTATTCATTAGATAAAGTTTAATGCGTGCTCTTACCCCGTTGCCTTCTTCACGTTTCAATCATGTATATTTTAGGTGACCTTGTCCAGGTGACAATTTTACTTGATTAAAACGTGAAAGTTACGTTGCCAAAATATTGTGTATTTTGGAACTTTTTTTATTCATAATAAAAACCTGTGATTAGAAACTTGATATTAGAAACTAGATATTCTTTATTTTATTTACTATTTTTTTATAATTTAGTTTCAGGGATTATCTTATTCGGGATATTCCCGAAATACCAGATATTTTTCTGAAATTTATCTTTTCCAAATATCCGAAAAGTTTTTCATACATACAACTTATATTACAAGTTCCATACATACAACTTATATTACAACATATAACAAGTATATTTTATACATCTATTTGTTTTTATGTTGTTTTAGTCATCATTCGTACGAAAATTAGGAAAAGTTTTTAAAAAATTAAGAAACAACTTGGCTGAATGCAAAATTAAGGGGAAAATGAGGGGAAAAATATTCTGAATTTTTTCAGGATATTTTCCGTAAACAATTTTCCGGATATTTTAAATATAATGATTACATGAAATATGTAGTTTATATATTCATTATTGTACTTTATATATATTATTTGTATATGTACATTATTTTACTTTTATAATAATGTAATTATTTTGCATTTTCAACTTTATAATAATTAATTAAAAAAGTAGGGCGTAAGATATCTTATAAAGTCGCAATGTATTTTTAACAAATATAAAATGTCACATATATAATATTTTATCCAAACATATTATATTATCTTATAACTAAGTTTTATCAATTTAGGTTAAATAAATATATTATAAAGCTTAGTTCAAATTGTGTAACGTTATGGAAGATAATTCTCATATTGCAACACGCAAAAGATCAAACCCTAATACAAGGTATACTTTTTTTTCTACCATATTGTATATTATTTTAGACTGTCAATTTTGTCAATGTAATTAATTTGATAAAAAATAAGTTATTATAACTTATTTAATATTAAATAACCTACATTTTTACAATTGTAACCCTAACCCTAACCCTGACTAAATAACCGAAGAGACCATTAACAAATGTTTATATAGGTCCACTGCATTTACACTAAAATAATGGTTGCTGGGTATACTAATTTAAACTGATAATAAACTTACAGTAATTCAAAAAAAATCATTTTTTTGACCAAAATTGAGATAATTTATTTTCTCTATTCCTTACGGGATCTCTGAGCATATAACATATTGTGTTCATACCTGTAAAAATCTTAGAGAATGTGTTTTGCGTTCACTAAACTTTATAATAAAGTTTTGAGTTTATAAAACAAACTATTTAATGAAATAATAAAAAAACTTAACAATTTTTATGCCATATTGATTTTGTGAAGCACATTTCGGACTTTTTTTTCTTTTTAAAAAAACTCACCAATAAAGCAAGGGGAAAACCGGTGATGTCACAATTTTTTTTTTTGAGAAAACGAAAAAAGAAAGTTTGAAAAGCTATACTTAGATTCATAATTACTTTTTAGGTTTTAAATTTAGTATTATCTGTTATTTTTTTTTAATGATTTATTTACTTGCAATGATGCAGCGACGTACTTGCTATATAGTAAAGTGGATAACTCGAAAAGTCCGAAAATGTGACATCGCTGCTTTTCCCCTTCCACCCTTCACCACCCAGATATATAAATATATATATATATATATATATATATATATATATATATATATATATATATATATGTATATATATATATATATATATATATATATATATATATTATATATATATATATATATATATATATATATATGTATATATATATATATATATGTATATATATATATATATATATATATATATATATATATATATATATATATATATATATATATATATATATATATATATAGAGAGAGAGATATATATATATAAATTTTAATAAATATTGCAATATTTTTTATTCTTGACATGTTTCGTAATTAAAACTCTGGTAGATAAATTGTGTGAATTGAGTGAATTGTTTTCAAAAGATAATTGTGTGAATTGTTTTCAAAAGATTTAATTGTAAACTAAATCTTTTGAAAACTCAAAAAATTTAATTGTAAATTAAATCTTTCGAAAATGTAGTAAGACTACGAAACATGTCAAGAATAAAAAATATTGTTTTTTTTATTAAAATTTTTACAAATTTTTTGCTAATGCGATGTTCGATATATATATATATATATATATATATATATATATATATATATATATATATATATATATATATATATATCTGTGTATTTTTTTTATGCCGGTTTATGTGAAAAACATCCTGCATCTACCCATTTATAGCTATCCCGCATCATAGCCTGCATCAAGACACCCACAGCCTCAAAAGAGAACATTTTAGGATGGTTTATTAAGTAATGAAAAACATCATGGCATTGAACTTATGGCCATTTAGTTAGGTCATCATTCCAAGTATTTGCAAGAAACTTGTATGGACATTGTTTGATTCCAAAGATTGGAAATTTGTTTAAATACTTTTCTGCAGCTTTTTTTAAATTTTTCAATTCACTTTTTTGTACGAACTCTCCATTCTTATTAATTCAACCAACCATTTGTTTTCTCTCATCCAATATGGTAACAATTTGCACTATTGAAATTTTGCAATACCATGTGACTTTCCAACACAAGGATAAGAATCAGGTTTTTAATATCAATTTTATATATATCTAAAAATTGTATTAGATCATTTTAAAAACGGTTTTTTGAAATAGAAATATCAACTATGCAGATTTGAGAGCCTAAAATTAGGCTCTCAATGGGAAGTATAATGGCAAAACAACAAATGCTTTTGTTTATCTCATGCAATAATTTGTTTTAGAAAGTTTAATTAGCTTTCAACTTATTTTCTAATGTTTATCTATGATATGAACACAATTTGTCTTGGCATTTGGGGATCCCTTTAAAGTTAAAATTTTAGTTTTGGATTTTTCCTTCATTTATTTTGTTAAGTAAAAAAAAAAAGAACTTTTTTTTCTCAAAAAAAGAACTTGTTTATAATGATACATTTTAAATAATATTATGAACAAATTTTTGATCCTTATCCAAATAAACAAAGTTTAGCTTGAATCAACATAACTATCAATCTTTTAAATTAGAACTTTAGTAATTCATAAAATACCCATTATTGATAATGTTTTTTTAATTTAATATTTGACAGTGGCATTATTTTCATAGTATTATAAACTTTATAGCAACTAATAGACCAGAAAAAGTAAAAACAATGTTTTAATTTGTAAACTAAAATTAAATAAGATGCAGAATATATAATAACCAATGTCTTTAATTTAAAGTCATAAATTTTTGTCCCTGGTATTGCCACACTTTACCTAATTCTCCACAAAGTGGCCTTGTTTGTCAAGTTTCATGTTATATCGCGATGTATTTAATACTAGAGAACACATTATTTAAAAAACAACATACCTAATGATAAAAGAACAAAATTACAGTTTAAAACATGGTTTATCTTTGCTTTTATTTTGGTTTTCTCTGTTTTGCTAGTGATGTTGGGTACTGTTTAGAAATGTCTGTTTATAGTTTAACTAAGCAAATGATTGGTAGGATTTAAACTAGATAAATTGCCTGGCTGTAAAGCAGGTGCATTAGTTGCATTTTCTTTAAGCCATGTCTGACATGTTTTACCTGATGCCAAGTTACCCTGTTGTACATGAAAATATCACACTTTCTAACTCGAAACCAATTCAACACTTTGTTAAGTTTTTGAATATTTTTGCAGAATTGACTGTTTCTTTATTGAAAAGGTGATGACCAGCGCATTTGTTTGCAGTAATTTCACCCTCATAATTATTGCAATGTTTTACCATAAGTAAGTACAATGTTTCTGGTATTGTAAAGTTAAGTTAAAGGTTGGCATACAATGACATTTTGTATCATTGTTATTACCACCCTCTCAACTCTTTACCTCCGAAACACCAAACTTCAAATTCATCAGAAATATTTTCAGAATTCTCTGCCAATAAAGGTAATTTTAATATTTGGTTTATCTAAATTTACAAAACATTTAATATATCTTAAATAATTTTGCAACAATTAGGTTTCAATGTGCTTTGTTTATATAAAAAACTATTAGAAAAGTGTGTTGATTATTTATTGAGAGCAGGATCTTTATTCAAGGTTGGGAAAAAACCTAGGTTTTTTAAAAGAACCGGGCCATTGGGTTTTTTGGTTAATTTTAGGTAAATTTGAATTTTATTTTTATTTTGTATTTGTTAAATTTTTTGTTTTTTGATTAATTATATTGAAAATTGTTTAATTATATCAAAAATTATATTGAAAATTAATAATAATTTTCTACTTCAACTTTGTTTATATAATTTTCTACTTTAACTTTATTTAAAATAAATTTTATATAGCGTTTTTATATGGCCAAGATGGGTACAAGTTGAGTTTGAGAACTTTAAAAAGATCCTTAATATCATGACTAAAATTAAGACCAGTGTTGTTTATTTTATAAGCTCTATCGATTTAACATTTAACCAGACTAACTTTGTATGAAAATGAAGTAAACCTAAAAAAATACCCCCTACCTTTTATGTCAGGGCAATAAGTTAAATTATTTGTTTTTTCAAAAATATAAACTGCTTATGCGTTCATTGCTAGATTTCAAGTTTTATGTTTTAATTATTAAGTGTTGAGTTTTTATGACCATTATATATATATATATATATATATATATATATATATATATATATATATATATATATATATATATATATATATATATTTATATATTTATGTATATATTTATATAAATATTTATATATATATATATATATATATATATATATATATATATATGTATATATATATATATATATTTAAATATATATATATATATATATATGTATATATATATTTATATATATATATATATATTTAAATATATATATATATATTTATATATATATATATATTTATATATATGTATATATATATTTATATGTATATATATATATGTATATGTATATGTATATATATATATATATATATATATATATATAATATATATATATATATTTATATATATATATATTTATATATATATATATATATTTATATATACCTGTGTGTGTGTTCCAAAAACTCTTTTTTCCTCATTTGTCTAGTTTTTTTTCCTTGAACATCAGTTCTTTGGAATTCACTTCCTTCATTTTGCTTTCCTGATGCTTATGATTTGTAATCCCTCAAGTTGTCTGTAAATGGTTATCATGGTCTACAATCTTCATCTTTTCTCTTCCAGTAACTTCCAACTCTAACGAGTGGTTGCTTGCAGCCTTGTTGTAAGTGAAGATGTTTGTATATATATATATATATATATATATATATATATATATATATATATTTCTTTATTGATAAATGTTGTATACTGTTGGAAATAAAACTCTCGTCTGTTTAAGAGTGATTAATATCTTTTTGAAAAAAATAGATCAAATAATATTAAAATATTTTAAATGAAAAAATACAACTTTATAATGGAACATGAAGTTTCATGCCATTCGGCAATCATCAGCCATATAATTCAAATATAAAATTTTAAATTTAAAATATTTTAATAAATTATATATGTATATATATATATATATATATATATATATATATATATATATATATATATATATATATATATATATATGTATATATATTTATATATATATATATATATATATATTTATATATATATATATATTTATATATACATATATGTATATATATATATATATTTATATATATATATATTTATATATATATATATATATATATACAAGCTTGGTTGGGAAACGGGTGCGATCGCACTCTATTTCTGACCACGCAAATTATATTTAGTTGCAACAACTTGGCCACAGGTTTTAAGATGTTTTGAAAACATTTGATATTGTGTATGTAAAACCTAATCACTTAATAGAACAGCGGTATTGTGAAGAATTTCTGCTTCCTCTTCATATATATATTTTACCTTTTTAGTTGAAACCTAATCACTTAATAGAACAGCGGTATTGTGAAGAATTTCTGCTTCCTCTTTATAAATATATTTTACCTTTTTAGTTGAAACCATTAAAGATTACTTTCTAATAATTTGATACAATAAAATTGTGCTTCTAGTTTGCAAAAGACAATAAAATCATAGATTTACTTAAAGTGTAATATGGCTTTTATAAATTTATTTATAATATATATTATAGTATAATGTGTGCAGTATGGAAACTGATCATTATAGACTAAATGTCTGGTGCAAAGCAAACTATGCAAAGCATGAAATGATTATAAAATTTTTTTTTATTACTTTCTTATTTTAATATAATTCAACTACTGTTAGTTTTATTAGAATCTTATTGATATGAAACATAAATACTTAAAGAATTATATTATACGCTTTGATAAATTAATGAACATTTGTTTCTTTATTAAATGATCATTAATAGTAAGTTGTTACTTTTTATAAAAATATCACTTAGTTTTATAAAAAAGTTAAAAATGAGAGTTGTTTAGAAATAACTTGTTCTTAACGTAATTTATTTTGGTTTAGTTAAGTATAGTTATAGTAGTTGTCTCCCTTCATGTTAAGTTTTCTTTGTGCTTTATAAAATGTTCTCAAAACATCTTATATATATATGGGCAATTCCATGGCAGAAATTGAAAAGCAGTCAAATTTTATTATATTTTCTTTAAGCAAATGAATAATAGTGTATGCACATGAAAGTTGATTTTAAATACCTTTAGTACTAATTTTAATTAATTTTTTAATTAAAATTAGTACTAAAAAGATGTTGTTTTAAAAAAACAACATCTTTGGCTGATGGATAAAGAGAGAGGGCTTGGTCAATATTATCAGAAATATCATCAAAAAGTGTGCATTCTTGAGATGAAGGAGAATGATATTGAACAAAGAGAAAGGCAATATAGTGAAGTAGTGCTAAACGAAAGCACATAAAAGAATAGTCTGTGGATTCAAATCTAGTTTCCCTACAAATGGGTGAATTCTTACAAATGTAAATGCCTAGACCAAGCATGTGACTATTGGGGTCTTCACGAAATAAAATGAGATAGCCATGAACACTAAAATCACAAGATGGGACAGCTGAACTAAAATTAGTCTCACAAAGAGCTAATGAGGTCTTGTTAACTTTGTAAGAGATAAGACTCAACAGAAGAAAAGTTACTTTGAAGACCATGATTATTAGTGAATTTTAGGGAACTTGGTGATGATGATGGTTTTTTGTGTTTTATAGTTCTTGGTATTTTATTCATTTTTTAAATTTGTTGATGAACTTGACTCAAAGCATAGATAGTACTTATTACACTGTTTAATAGCCCAAGCAATTGGGTGTCTTTTTACTGTTAATAAACCCTAAGCGGCAACAAAGGGTTCCAAATGTGGCCTTGGCAATGCACACCATAAGTACAAACAAGGAAACCAACAGTACTTCTTTTTATGTTGTTCCAAAATCAGTCAATGTATGTACTAAGTCCTCCGGGCTCCTTACCCTAATTCTTACCCTAATCCTTACTCTAATCCTTACCCTAATTCATATTATTTCCACACTTTTCCATTGAATAGTTTCAGCATTTCACTAAATGTCTTAAATCTTTTTTTAAAATTATTTAATTTAAGTGAATTCCAGAAATTCACTTGAACTTTCTTTAAAGTTTCCAAAAAATTTCAAGTGTTTATTGCTATTAACTTATGAAAAAAAATTTTCAAAAAATTAAAAAATTTTCACAAATCAATAGTAAGTGAGTTTCCAGATATCCCGAACTTCCCAGAAAAAACTCATCTATGTTCATTAAATATATTTTTAAAATGTTTTTAAAAGTATTAAAAACTTTTAAAAACATTTTAAAAATATATTTAATGAACATAGATGAGTTATTATAAATTGTATGAAAAAAATTATTATATGTAATGTTAATAAAATTTTGTAATGAAAATAAACATTTGTAATGTAAATAAAATTTATTGAATGTAATGTTAATAAAAATTTATTGTATTTAATGAAAAAATTTTATTGTATTGTATTGTTTGTATGAAAAAATTATATCTTATCGATCCCCTATTTTTTCCAGCATAAAGTTAACTTTTTTTTTCTAGTAACATAGCTTTCTGAGTGTGAATAGAAGTTTTTTTTCAAGTCTTCCTTAGGTCGAAAATGCCACTGTCAAGGAGGCTACTTTAATTATGATTGCAACCATCTCTCAACTCTATAACTCCGAAACCAAATCTTGACAAACAAGGCTGCTTGGCGGAGAAACAAGTTGAGCATGGTACTATTAGGGGTGTGTTAGATGCCTTTAAGTGGTGGGTAGGAATGCTTCGATTTATACAAAACTATGTCAAAATACCAAGTGGGCATTAGGGTGGAGCGATTTTCATAGCAAAAAAAAAAGAGTTTAAAAACCAATATTACTGAGACACGAATCAATGTCTATTAATTATAAGATAAAAGTAAAAAAATATTTTTTGATTTTGATGAGATCTTGAGGGTCCTCTTTGGAATTTAAACTCTTTACAGATCCTAATATTTTTGAATTTTTTTTTCTAAACCATATCAACCTTGTACTCAAAAAAAGCAGAAAAAAATGCTTGTTTCATAAATAATAATTTTATTAAAAAATTTTTTCAGTAAAAAAAATACTTGCAAAAATATACCTTAAAACCCCCGTTTTGTTGAGGACGGGGGTTTTTAATAAAAACAACTTTACTTTTTTAATTTTAATTTTTTAATAAAAACAAATATTATTTCCAAAATCAGCATATTATTTTGCTTCTTTTAAGTATCAAGTTGATATTGTTTAGAAAAAAAAAATTTAAACAATATTAGGACCCATCAAAAATTTAGAATCCAAAGAGGAACCTCAAGAACTCATCTAAACTAAAAAAAAAAAGTGTAAGGTTCTTTTTTCACCAAAAGATATTGATTTGCTGCTCAGGCAAATCAAATTTCAAAAATTTTCAAAATCGCTCCACCCTAGTGGGCATATGATGTGAGTTTCGCTAGCATCATTACACAGCGGGCATCATTACACACTTTTTCAGTGGCTAAACTCATTATGTCTGCTCCACTAAGCAGTTTGCCATTTATGATTTACTCGAACACAATTAGAAGATCATTAACAATTAAAAGTGAGCTTTTTATCAGTATTCTACCAACAGCTAGTAAAATATTTAGTTAGGAACAACACTCTGTTTTATTAAGTAAACTGTTAGAATCAACACTTAATTAGGAACAACACTCTGTTTAATTCAGTAAACTGTTAAAAACAACATTTAGCGCTGAAAGCATAATAAAAGTGCTGTGGTCTTTCCTATATGGACAACACCAATGTTATTTCTGGGGAAAAATAGGCGTTGGTGCTTTCCTTTTTAGGAAAGGATTTTACAAGACACTTGACAAATATTAACCTAGTTTTGTACTAATTGCAGGTAATCATCTCAGATGAGTCACATTATTGAAGGTAATTATCTCAGATGAGTCACATTATTGCAGGTAATCATCTCAAATGAGTCACAGATGAGTTGCTGAAGCAGGTGTTCAAGCTCAATTTTTTAGGGTTAATTTGTAGGTAACCCTAACCATGATCCTAACCCTGAGGGTTTGGGTTGGGTCATGGTTTGGTTACTCATCTTAAGGCCAATATCTTGGTGTGCATATATACACCTATACATTGGCCTTAGGATGAGTAAATGGCAAGCATTGAAAAGCTCTTCCAAAACAGACTTAACTAGAGTTGTTGTTGTCAGGATTTTACAAAGAAAAAAGCTTTATGATTTTTATAGGTCTATGTAACTTCTATGTAAAAGCCAGACATCTAGTCTTGTTTTTTTGCCTGACCAGATTTTTCTGTAAGCTCTTAGCAATTTTACTGACACAATGTTTTGAATTAAGTTTTGATAAACAAGGTCATGGATAAAATTGAATGATTTTGATAAATTATTTGGTTTTTTATAGTTTTACAACTCTATTTTCTTTTTGCTAAGTTTGGTGGGTGCAGTTCTATTTGTTTTTATTTAGCTCAGGAGGTGTTCTGTTTTGTTTTAGCTCTTAGTTTTAACCCTGAATTTTTTCAGTTTTATACTTGATTTGCTACAACGTCTGAAACATATACCAAATTTTGTATAATTTTTCATGATGACAAAAATTGTATGAAAAGACATTTGTAATTAAACCATGCGGGAATGAGTTAAACCTTTTAGTATTTTTTTTAATATAGTTCTACATTTTCAGTGTTATTTTCTATTTTAATTCCATATTTTTATTTATGAATAAGAACTTTATATTATTTAGAGATATCAAGTTCACTAAAAAAAAATTCCGGTTTCTTCCAAAAAAGGTTACGATTTAATTGTTTTTCACAAATTATGTCATATCTGATAAAAATGGCATATTATTTAAGATAATACTTAATTATATTATATACTACCCACATTAATACACATTAATCTATAATAATTTTACACATTAAAATAGTCATTCTGTAAAATATATATACAAAAGATGTGGTCTGCGTTCTTAGCAAGGTAAACATGTATTAAAGATACATGTTTCTTATTATTTAAAACTATAAAAAAATATAAATGATCAAAATAAAAAGATAAGGTAAATAATTAAAAAAAATAAAGTAAAGATGTTTATCTTTGAAAAGTAAAATTTGCAGTGGTGTTACTTCTCAAAAATTTAATTGTTCATCAAATACTTTCATTAATTGTTCTTCAAATTAAGTTGAAAATAAGATTAAAAAAACAAAAGTTGCTCAAAGGAACATTATTTTTGTACAACTTAAGTAACAAAGAGTCTTTTTTTGTATTCTCTTTTCTTCAAATTTTACCTTAAAATGCGTTATTTAAACAATGTGCAAATGAACAAATGTGTTATTTAATTGAACAAACTGAAATTAGATGTTTAAAAATTTAAGTTTTTAATTTAAGTTAATAAAGTTAATTAAGTTGATCTCTAGTTTCAGAGATCAAATTAAAGCAAGAAATGTTATCGCAAAAAAAACAAAAGTTTTTAACCACCCCCCAATAGAATAGAATGTTTGCTACTTTAAAAACCATTTTCAAAAAACCAAAAAAAATTTGCAATTCAAAATGTATACCATTTAAATATAACTTTCTTACTCGCTTGCACTATGTTTTATATCTGGTATTGTTTATGTAGCTAGATATACATTTAACTATCAGGAATGGCAAATTTAACTTACCACAAATTAAATTAATAATTATTGAACATTAAAATTTTTTAAGTTTTGCCTTTTTTTTTTATTATCAATTTTTAGAGACAAAAGTTTTGAATGAGAGAATTTTAGAATACTTTTTTTAGAAGAATTCTTTTGTTCAAATAGATTTCTTTTTAAAAAAGTTCTCAAAAACAGAAAATGTTTAATCTTTATTTAAAAATTTAATACTTTATATTCAAATAAAATTTTAATATAAAAAAATGCTATCGCGTTTTTTATATTCTATTTGACATTTCTTAATAAAACAATATTTGGTCAGAAGCTTATATTATGTGACAACAACATATAAGATATAAATAAAAACATGTATGGCTAACTTGTGCAAATCTTTGTGTATATTAAGTAAATTAATAAAGTTGATGAGTTAACATTTGAGTAACTATAACTTACTAAAGAAACTTAACAGATTGTTTTGATTTAGTTTATAAGTACATTTACTGTAATGTACTTTATCCATTCAGTAAATCAAAGTGAACATAAGATTCAGGGTTGTTAAAGGGAAAAACGTTAGAGAAAAAAAGTTATTTGTTTCTATTTGCATTTATTAACTATTAGAAATATATTTTAATATAAACAAATTTAATATATATATTTTAGTATATTTAAAGTAGTAAAATTAATAATATAAAATTGTTGATAAAATAATAATTTAAATTCTGAGTAATGAGTTAGTTTTGGTGCAATGATTAAAACCAGGCTCTTTTGTTCATAAAAAAGAATAAAGAAAAAATTTGCTTAAACGTTTTTTCTTTTTTGAACTTTTTAAAAAGGAAAAGACGTTTTTAACGATCTTTTAAAATATTATTGGCTTCCACGCAGAGATTTAAAGTAATTTAAAATCAGTGTTCTTTACATTGAATGAAAATCTCTGCCCAAAAGAGCAGGCAAACCTGATTAGATTAGAGCAGAATGATCATGCTTCTATTTAAAAGATAAATTTAGCGTGACTTACTTTATGAGCACTAATAAAAAAACTAAAACATTAAACATTTTAAGAATTGTTAAAAAAATGCTAAATTAGAAAAAAAAAGCAGTAACCAAATAAAAAAAACAAATGGCGATAATAATTTTTATATAGAAAAACTAATTTGCAAAGTTGTAAAAAGCAATCGCAATTCGCAATTGCGATTTGCTTGATTTGAGCCCTGACTTTTTATAAAAATTTAAAATATTAGTTAAAATTAATTTTATATTCAACCCAATTTGAAGTTAGTAGTAACAACTTAACTATATCATTTAGAAACATCAAGTTCATCAGAAATACTTCCTAGGATTTTTGATAAGAAAGGTAATTATAATACTGGTTTTTTAAATAACTCAAAATTTGCAAATTTTTAAAATTAAAAAAATACCAGTTGGATTTATAAATTGTTTATGAATAGTTTTATTTATAAATTGTTTATAAGTAGTTGGGTTTATAAACTCTTTATAACTAGTTTAGTTTGAATTAATATTAAATAGTTCAGTAATTTGTTTTTTGTTTTTTTTGTTCACTTAAAAAGTTCAATAAAAATAAATCATATCCCTGTTAGTACACAATGTGCCAAGACTGTTGTTTTTTAAATAAATTCATAACTCACTTAATTGTTTATTAATTAAATCTTTTGAAAATTTAATTGTAATACTATTTTGAACTAAAGAATCTGATTCTGAGGTTAAATTTGATTTTTATTATTTTTCGAAAATATGTTTCTCATATGGATTATTTTGCTGCCCTGCAAATTACATGGTTCTGGCATGTGGTATGACTAATATTTTGGCTGATGACTGACTAATGTAAATTTTGTGGTAATGATATCATATTTGAAATCAAATATATTTGAATTAATAATATTTCAAATCTTACCGTTATTGTATCACACAAAACATGATTGAATTATCATTTTTTTCTCACTAAGAATATTGTTTACATCTACTTTACTTTTTTGGTATGTCAGAGTTTTTCAAATTTTTTCACATTTTGAAAGTCTTACTGGCAATCATTGGATGTGTTTTTATCAGTCTGTAGTAAATTTTGCGTGTATTTATTTGCAATGAAATCTGTCTTACCTTACAAATTTTTACTATTTTATAAACCTTAATGCATTTTTTTTTTTTCTGACTGCTTGTAGTTCCTAGCAATGTCAACTCGTATGTGACCTTTTTGTAATTAAAAACATTTCCAGTCTAGTGCACATATTTTGTGCACACTGGGGTTAATCACACCCCATGGAAATGTCTGTTTTTCTTTAAATTTATTAGAGTCAATTTTTTTGTTAGCATTATAATGAAAATGGGACACAAAAAAAAGGGAGAAATAAGTTAATAAATTTAATAGATGATAAGAAGAGAAAATCAGTTTATTAAAAAAGAAGTTATTTTTTATAATTTTTTATCATATTTTATATATTACACTTTTTTATTTATATTAATACAATTTATTACTAGATTACGTATTTTCCTATTTTATAATATATAATATTTATTTATATTAATGTTATTATATTTTTAATTTACATTTCTCTGAACTTTTTTTTTTTTTTTACTCATTTAATGTGATTTTATAACTTTCTTATTTTTCTTATTTCTTTATTTTAGTATTATTTTAACTATTATTAATAACATTACTTTCTATTTATTTTTTCTTACATTCTCTAATATTGCAGTTCCACTATGGCTTTAAACTGTCATTTGTGTAAAAAAAATAAGTTACCGCTCAACTCAATGTATTTTTTGTTTATTTTGGACTCATACAAAATGTGACAGACCTAATGATGCTGAGTACAGTTTACTACAATTTTATCCCGTCTTTTCATTAAAATAAAGTCTTTAATCAAATTAATAATTATGTTTTATATTGTGTTTTAGATTCTGATGAAGAAATTCCTATTTCATTAGACATAGTTTGTAAATATGATATAAGCAAATTATGTACACTTAACTTAAGTAAAATAAATGCTCTCCTTTTTTTTCATCTAAACATATTATCGTTACAAAACACTTTGAGGATTTAAACATAATACTATCATTAATTAATTTTAATTTTTCTATTATTAGTATAACTGAAACAAGGTTAAAAAAAAGGAACAACCTCAATTCATCCGATTTTCATTGATAATTTACAACATTGAGCACACACGAACAAAATCCTCTAGTGGTGGTACATTATTACATTTATCAAAAAATTAATAAACAAATGAAGATATAGTTTAATGATGTACACACATAATTGTTTAGAATCCACATTTGTTTAAATTATTTTTTCAAAAAAGTCTAGTATTATTGTTGGTTATATTTATTGACACCCTTGCATGGATATCAATGTTTTTAATAATATCATGTTTGTCCTACTTCAAAAAATATCTGGTGAAAATAAATCTGTTTTCAGCAGATGCTCTTCAAATGCTCTTCTCTATCAAGCCATTCTGTGTTTGTAGCTGCTGACTTCATCATCAGTAATGTCGCAAAGGCATGAAAAATGCATAAGCTTTGTATACCCAGGCATGAAAAATTATTTGAATATAAGCACACTGAGAATTTTTTATATTAATTCCAGTAGACAGATGAATGTTAGCCAGGTAACACTTACATTGTTGTTTTAAACATGATACTCAAAGATCAGCATATTCTTTTGAATAGTATAGATTCTGCACTAGAGCATTCTTATCAGCCTGACAGGTGAATGGCTGATGGCTATTCACTAGTAGAACTAAGTTTATAAAAATTAATCTTCTCAGACTTCCTATCATTATTATAAGAGATGTTTTATGGATCTGCAAATTCAGGAAACACTAGCTATTCTGCTAACAGATTAAAATCAAATGATTGACAAATCATAAGACTATAATCTTGAAAATTGAATTCTTGAACCTTGAACTTTTTTTTATTTCTGTTTACTAAAGTTTTACACTTTTTATTTCAATAGTTTCAGTCTTATGCATAAAGTTATTAAGTATGCTGTTTCAATTATTTCACATTTATGTTTTAATGTTAGTTTTTTATGCAATTTTGTTATTTATGTTTATTAACAACATGTATTAGTCATCTGACTCTATCATCCTATATTTTTTATGTTTTTTTTTTTTTTTTTTTTTTTTAAACAACAACAAAGTTACCATAGGTTGTTTAACCAGTAAAAAAATAATCATAGCTCTTTAATTATTAAATATTAAACATTGCCTAGCTATAGGAGATGATAAAAATTACAATAATGCATTCATGGCTACAGGAGATGATAAAAATTACAACAATGCTATCATAGCTACAGGAGATGACACAAATTACAATAATACATTCCTGACCATAGGAGATGATAAAAATTACAATAATACATTCCTGACTACGGGAGATAAAAGTTACATTAATTTATTCCTGGCTACAATAGATGATAAAAATTACAATAATGTATTCCTGGCTACAAAAGATGATAAAATTTCCAATAATGCATTCTTGGCTACAGGAGTTGATAAAAATTACAATAATGCATTCCTGGCTACTGGAGATACAAATTACATAATGCATTCCTGACGAGTGATGCTATTCTTTTCTATCAGGCTCTAATAAAAGTTATACTTTACATTTTTTAAC
>NC_088922.1:60000-200000 GCF_038396675.1 Hydra vulgaris
TTTGTGATAAATATCGCGTGAAAAAATGGACCGTATCAAGACTTTGTTCCAAATATCGTTCTACGGGGATGTTGACAGCAGATAACAAAGGTGGAAGACCGTGTTCCACCACTTCTAGAGAGGATTCTATGATCGTCAGATCCGTCAAGAAGGATCCCTGAATATCATCAGTCGAGATACAAAAGCAATTAGAGCTGCCTGTATCGGACCGAACAATCAGACGACGTGCTGTTGAAGCCGGATTGTTTTCTCGAAGCCCTGCAAAGAAACCGCTGATTTCACTAAAAAACCAGAAGAAAAGACTCCTGTTTGCTACATCTCATATTGACTGGAATGTGCATAAATGTTCGTAGTAAGGATCAACTGTTTGAACAAATCCAATAGGCCTAGACAGCGATTCCACAAAGTTTCATTGATCACCTGATCGAATCTATGCCTCGAAGATGAAAGGCTGTGATCGACAACAAAGGATTCGTCACGAAATATTGATAGCGAAATACAGCTTGGTCAACATTTTGTTGAGTTGCACTTGTTTTGTCCAGAAGGAAATCAATTTTTTTTAATACTTTCGATTAATTTATTAATTTTCGTATACAACTTTTATATAAAGAAACTAAATTAGCATTATTTGGTTGCACTCGTTTTGTCCGATACTATATATATATATATATATATATATATATATATATATATATATATATATATATATATATATATATATATATATATATATATATATATATATATATATATATATATATACATATATTTGGGGAGGCCTGGGAATTAAGAAGGTACGACGCATGAGTGGAATGTTACGCTCTTACTTTATTGTGAATGTTACAATTCAGATTTCACAAATGAATGATTCATGCATGAATAATTATTAATTGGTTTTTATTATTTGGTTTTTTTTGATATGTAATTATTTTCAAATTACTATAAATGAATAGTTAAATTAATGTCACATTTTGCAAATGAAATCTAAAGAAATTCACTAAAAGTAACTAAAACAGAATGAATTAGTTTTAATTTTACAAACAATTTTCTTGCTTTTTGTTCTGAAAATGCAGCAATTATATTTGAAAAATCTAGTTTTCGTGCAATATCGCAGTTTATATTCAACATAGTAAGTCCATTCAACCGTTCCTGCCCCATAGTTGAACGATGATAATTTTTTATCTGCTTTAAAACATTAAATGTGCGTTCGCCCGAAGCCGTCGATGCAGGCAAGCTGATAAAAATTCGTAATGCAATTGTAATGTTTGGAAAGACACCTGAAAGACCAAGTCCAAGTATTTCTTCCAGGTATTTTTTTGGTGTACAGTCTAGTTTAAAATTAGCACCATAGACTCTTTTAAGAAATAAAACCTCATTTTCAAGTTCTTGTAAGAATTCCTTGTCAAATTTGTGCTGAAAATGTTGAGCAGCCAAAACAAGATCTTCGTCGTTCAAATTTTTAAAGCAAGAGAAATCCAAAAAGTTTACAAATTTCTTGTAACGACTGAAATCGTCGCGTGAGGCCAGGTTGAATTGAATCAATGATGACAAAATATACATTGATTTTGAAATATAACTCAGCATCATTTTGTCTTGGAAAATAACGATTAGTTAAAAACTCCCATAAAATACCAATACTTCTTGCAACAAATTTTGACTCATTTAAAGCCTTATCAAACTGTTCACGCAACCTTTGAATGTCATTACATAGATTTTTAATGTTATCCTTTTCAATATCAAGAGTGGCTTGGCGTGCCTCGATGATTAGATTTGTCTGATGAATCATTGTGAGTAGCTTCATCCAGATAGAAGATATCAAAATGCAATCAAATTTGGAATTATACTTTTGAATAGCATTGAGTTTCATTTTAAATGTAGCGCCCCAAGTTCATTTAAAGCACTTCTTACTGAGTTCAAATTTTGTGCAACTGGTTTAACACCATCAGTCCGTGCTGACCATCTTGTTTTGGACATTCCATGCAACGAAACAGGAAGATGTTGTTTTAATTTTCCCACCTTTGAGGACTGCTACTGAATAAATTGTACATTTGCTGAATTGTTCATCTAGAATACGTTGGAATAATTTTTTCCAATTTTCAGTTTCAGTCTTGAGTTCTGATAAAAGTAAATTATCCACTGAAGTTTCACATAATGCTGCTCTACTAGCAGATTTCCATACAACATAGTTTTCTTTATGGTAAATTGAACTTTCGTGCGACGGAATACGATCTTTCAATCTTCTCCAACCTCTACTGCTGCCCCATCCGGCAGAACTAGAGAAAAATGACACATTTGCAGCATTTTTTTTCAAAAGGAAACATGGTGCACAATACAAATATTGTTTTTCAAGACTCCAGCACAACCAGTCTCTTTTGCAAGTTTCTCCATTTGCAAGAGTTTTGTTTAAGAAACGATAAGAAAATGCATGATGATTAGTCTTTAACGATATTATTTGGAATTTCAAAACAAGTAATCTTAAGAAAAGAGTTTACTTGACAAGAATTGTTCTTGTTGATAATCCCAATGTCAATAAAATTGAATGGATTACCTCGATGAATCGGATCAGTTATCTCTGTTTCCATATCTCGAATTTTATTTTCACCTGCATTTTCCTGTAATGAGATTTCGGTTTCAACCCGTTCCTGGTTTATAATATTTAAATTTCCTGCTGGTTGTTGGTCCAAAATTGGGTCTTCTGCAATTAGAACAAAATTAAGTATCAAAGTATACTTACTATTATCATGCGGAACTTTGCTTTATCAAATATCTATAATTCATCAAACATCCATAACTTCATCAAAAATCCATTATTTCATCAAACATCTATTGCATTGTTGCATCATCTATTGTTGCTTCACCAAACATTTATCAATTTATAAAATATTCATCAATTCATCAAATATTCTTTACTTCATCAAACATTCATTGCAAAATCAAACATTATTCACTTCATCAAACATACATCATTACATTAAATATATCTATTACTTTATCAAACATCCATTTCTTCATCAAATATCAATTGCTTCATTAAACAGCCATTGTTTTATAAAACATTATTTACTTTATCTAACATCCATCACCTAAGTAAATATCTATTTCTTGATCAAATATCCATTTCTTCATTAAACATCCATTACTTCAAAAAACATCTATTACTTCAACAAATATTTATTACTTCATCAAACATCTATAGCTATATCAAACATTCATCACTCCATCAAACATCTACTTTGTGATCAAACATCCATAGTCATTATTATTAAATATAAATATATATATATATATATATATATATATAATTATAATCATACAGTATTTATTATTGGGTCAATCCAGCTCAATTCAATATATGCTCGGCACTATACCATCTCAGATTTTGATGATTTTGTCAGACACTATTATTTGAAATTGAGTCTTCTTTCTTTACGTTAAGCTTATAGCTTAACGTAAAGAAAGAAGACTTCAATTCCAAATAATAGTGTTTGACACCTTACAGTTTCAGAGATATTGATATAAAACCACTAAAAAATTAAGCTTCTATTTGAAAATCTAGTTTCAAAATGGTGTAACACTTTTTATAAGTTTTTTGATGCCCCCCGTACAAAAAAACGTTTATCTGGACATGCCAAAAACACATGATTCTGAAATTTTTTCCTAATATTCTTTATTTAACAAACTCTATAATACAAAAAAGCTCCAAGGGTTTTCTTTTTAAAATCAGATTTATTTCCATTTAAAGTTTTATAATAAAAAGATAAGAAAAAATTGTTAATGTAATAATGAAAAAATATTATTGAATTATATGCATTTATTTTGAGCATTTTAAAATAATTGGTAGAATCTCAGTATCTCAGGTAGAGTTTTAACATATAAACTTGTTTGCATTTCACAAAAAAGATCTTTATTTTATGCAATCTTTATGTTTTGTAACTGAAGGATTTTCTATTTAAGAATCTTAAAATAACAATTATTTTAAAACTATTTCTTACAGAACTAAAAAATAGTATAACAATATGAATGATAAAAAGAGATGTTCAATTAGATTAATAAAGAAAGAAGTTTGTCACAAACGAACATGTAAAATCTAATGATATCAAAAAAACTTCAAGTCTTAATGATTTTGAGAAAGACTTGATAATTAGTTGTTCTGGTATTAATGAAAATTTATAAAGTAATGAAAATACAACAGTTTCCCTACACCATAAATATGTTTACTTAAAACGTTACTCAAAAATCCACATAACTTGCTTTGATCCATTTCATTTACACAATGGAAAAAGAAGAAAGGGTATTACTACTTAGCCATAAAACGTTTTTAAAGCTTTATTGTAATTATATACTTTTTTTTTGCAAAAATCACACTAAAGCAGTAATTATAATGTTTTTAGGAGGATGTAAAGAAATTAATATCCAACTTGCTGGAAAATTCAAAAACATTGGTATTGATGTTATACCTGGAGAAAAGATATGTCCCTCATGTAAGATTAAATTGATGACATTTAAGGATAATGGACCAGGAGAACCGACTTGCAGCCAGATTTATGAAGAAAAAGATAATGAACTAACTATAAACGAGTTCTTAAAAGAAAATCTTAATTCTTCTTTGACGGTTATGAACATAAGTCCACTTAAAATGCATGCTGTGAATAGACACTCAAGAGTTGCTCTTAGTAAAAAGAAATTATTGCATGTTCAAAAAACAGTAAAGTTAGGTACTGCAAGGACTTTAAATATAGATCTTGATCAGTTAAGCCAAGAAGATTCCTTCAATAAATTATCTAAGGAAGTTAAAAATAAAGCAAATGACATGGATATACTTAAAGGAAAAACCAAAGAAAAAAATGTTAATTTCAAATCAGAATCTGAAAATTGAACTACTACCACTGGTTCCGATCTCTTGGTCTAACAAAGATATAGAAGTCTCTTGAGATATTTCTTTCCCTTTTTTTTTTTCCCTGAAAAAAGAAAAGATAAAATTATTGAATTTTATTGTAACGATCAAAATAGCAGACAAATGGCTGGTAAAAAAAATTCTGTGAGAATAGCTCAAAGATCTCACATGTAAAAGCAATTGATTCTCTAAAATTTAAAGAACTATATGCTAAGTTTAAAACCAGTCATCCAGATATAAAGACTTGTTTTTCTAACTTTTGCTCACATTGTCCAAAAATGGTGCATTACAGTAGGAGCATCTGGTGCGCATGCAGTATGTATGTGTACCTACCATCAAAATGCTAAGTTAATGATTAGTACAAATGAATTATCAAAAGATTATCATGAATTTATTGGTATGCTTGTTTGTAGTAGGACTAACAAGAACTGCATGATACACCGTTGCCCTTTGTGTCCAGAAGATTCTAAATTAAGAAATTATCTTGAAAATGAGTTGAGTTCTCAAGATGGTTGTTGTATAGATTACAAGCAATTGAAGGCAACAGATCGATCTGAGCTAATAAGTCTAACAGAAACCACAAGTAGCCTCATTAATACTCTGACAAATAAGTTACAAAAGCTTACAGTTCATTCTTATATTGCGAAAAGTCAAGATGATTCTTTAAGAAAATTAAAAGATGAGTTAAGTAGTACAGAGTTCATTGTCATTTGTGATTTCTCAGAAAACTATGAGTTTCTAGTACAAGACGAAGTACAAAGTTTTCACTGGAACAAAATTCAAGCAACATTGCATCCAACAGTAGTTTACTATAAAGTACTAATGTTCTCAAATGTGATTCTATATGTATTATCTCTGATGATTTACTGCATGATGTAGATATGGTATATCATGTGATGAAGTTAACAGTTGAAAATATTAAAAGCAATATTTCTCATCAAATAGAAACTGTTCATTACTTTTCAAATGGGTGTGCTGGCCAGTACAAAAACTGCAAACACTTAATAAATATATGCCACCATGAACAAGATTTTTCTATGAAATGTAAATGGTCTTTGTTTGCTAAAAGTCACGGTAAATCACTCTGTGATGGTATTGGTGGGACTGTTAAACGACTAACTTTAATTGCTAACCTTCATCGAACAACAACAAATCATATACAGCATCTGCAATGTTTTATTTTTGTCAAAATGAAATCATAGGAATTAATTTTTATTACATATCTAATGAATCAAACATGATAATCTGAATTGAAATGGAGCAAAGATATGCAACTGCAAAAATGTGCCAA
Organism: Hydra vulgaris; assembly: GCF_038396675.1. Taxonomy (NCBI): domain Eukaryota; kingdom Metazoa; phylum Cnidaria; class Hydrozoa; order Anthoathecata; family Hydridae; genus Hydra; species Hydra vulgaris. The sequence continues at coordinate 66,186 of NC_088922.1, forward strand.
GCACTCGCAGCTATCACAATTTCAGTCCAATAAGTAACACAAAAGTTGGAACTAAAGTTGCTTCTGAAAAACTGGAGTTTTCATTTGTTTTTAATTTTCAAACTAATGGGGTTATTAAAAAATGCTATATTATGATAAGAATCCATGGATTGGACTAGTTAAGGAGATTGATGTTGAAAATAAAGGCTTTCAAATTAGATTTATGCATCCATGTTACTTTTCAAAGTCATATTATTGGCCTTCTAGAGATGATGTGTGCTGGGTTCCATCTACAAACCTATTTTTAATGATTAATATCCCAACAACTGTGATAGGAAGACAATAGAAATCAGTGAAATTGATCATCAACGCGTTGAAGACAGCTGGGCAAACTTTAAACCAGAGAACTAATTTTTTATAAAACTGTTAAAGATTGTTAACTCTTATTACCTTCTAGTTTTAATTTTTTCTTATTACATTTTACTTATTTCTATTTGTTTATTTATTTGTTATTGTTTAATTTATTTCTATATTTTTTGGTTCATTATTATAAGACTTTAAATGCAAATAAATCTTATTTAAAAAATAAAACCCTTGCAGTTTTTTTAGATTGTGGAGTTTGTTACATATAGAACCTTCAGAAAAAATTTTAGAATCATTTCATTTAGGCATCTTAAAATAAACATTTTTTGTATGAGGCATCAAAAAACATATAATAAGTGTTACACCATTTTGAAATTAGATTTTCATATAGAAGCTCAATTATTAGGGGGTTTTAGCCATCAGTTTTCAGTTCCTCGCCCTAACAAATAGTTAGATAAACATTTTTACCACTTTTGAACAAGTATTTCAAAAGTTAGAGCTAATTGTGTTGTGCAATAAGCTAAAAAAATAAATGGCGCTGAAAAAAACAGTCAGAAAAGAGATTGGCACAGAGTTTCAATATCTCTGAAACTGTATGGATTCAGATACTAAAAATATGAGTGAAGTTTTCTTTCATTAATTTAAGCTTGTATTCCAAAAATCATCAAAATTCAATATGGTATGATGCGGAAATTTTTTTTTTGGTTGATTTTACACGGAATGACCGAGTTATAATACATCTAATTATTATTATTATTATACAGTATTTTGCTTCATTAAATATTTATCATTTCATTAAACGTCCATCACTTTAGCAAAAATCCATTACGTCGTCAAAAATCCATTAATTTATCAAATAAAATTCACAAGTTAATAATTTAAAAATATTATATTATTATATATAAAATAACAAGACATAATCATATTTTTATATAGTAATTAGATATAATTATACTAATTATATCACATTCAACCAGAGGACCTATTAGTTTTAATGAAGTGTCACCTAGGTTTTTCTAAAGTTAGGCATTATTTTAATTATAGTATAAGTAGTTTAATCATATTTCAAATTAGTTCCACTTGCTAAGAATAAAAAAACTCTGACCCTTAACCCCCTCCCCCTAGCCTTACAAAAAAAAAAAGTGCTTTTGTATTTTATGATAAAACTTGAAAAAATTGTTTAAAATTGATTTGGTTTACGTCAATACAAAGGTTTTTCTTGACAAGCTATCAACAAAAGTGGCCAAAACATTTGGGGTTTATTTGTCCTATTGCTCTAATCAGACAACTTACTTTAACACTATTTAATTTTCTAATAAAATGAAATTGAAACTTTTTACGACGTATGATTTTTACATAACATAAGGTATTTTAATCATCTGATTCCAAAATGAGTTTTTAATCTCTGTAAAAAGATTTCCTAAGATAGTCATACATTCACCACTACACCACAAGCAACATTTGTTGTCACCATGTGAAAAAAAAACCTAAAAATACATGAACACATTCAAGATCAAAAGTAAGGATGGCGAAAATCTCAGGAATTTTTAATCCCTGTATTTCGAAAATGAGAAAATTATCCTCAAGAAATCCGTATAAGTTTTTCTCTAAATAGTACAAACACTTTTAAATACATCTTCTTCCTTGATTGTTGAAACTTTTGTTATTTTTATTTTTTATTCTGAGGACTTCTCCTAAAGCTTTCGAAGTTGAATCTGGCATGTATAGACTTGGTGCCTGCAATTCCGAAGATACTTTAACTTATGTAAAGACAGTAAAAAGAAAAGCAAACATTTTCTACAGCCAGCAACATAAATATTAAAAAATTTTAAATATTAGATTTAGTTTGGGATATAATTAAACAACAATTTTAAATTTTTAAATGCACTTACTTTTCATATGGCTTTTTTATCTGTTCGCTTAGGAAATGCCTCTATATATAATTTGTGTTGTTGAATTGTAGTATAGCAAGGTTTGTCATTATAATAGGGATGCTGTTTCTGTATAAAATTATACAGAACGCTTGTTTACATGACCATTAGTGTAAATAATACTTTAATGTAAATAATAATATTGTAATACAAACATCATTAAGCGCCTTATATTAACCTTAGAGATTATCTTGCTGACTACTTTCTTAGCCTAAACTAAGAAAGTAGTTAGCAAGTTTTGTAAATAGATAGTTAAAAAGGTTTCTTACAAATGAAATAGTAAATCATTGGAATGTGTTGCCATCAGAAGTTGTATGCACTTCATTTGTTTACAGTTTCAAGGCTCAGCTCGATGCAAAAATTTTGAATATTCCGCATAAGTATCGAGATTATAACTTGAAAAAAAAAGAAAAAAAAAATTTTCTCAGTTATACTTCATACTATATGTTTTATTTTAAATTTTCATATATGAATAAAATTAGAGTATGAAGGTGAAAAGGCTGCCGAAACCTGTAAGTTAAAAATGGAAACCTGTTGCAGCATTTTTCTACTACTACTACTACTACTACTACTACTACTACTACTACTACTACTACTACTACTACTACTACTACTACTACTACTACTACTACTACTACTACTACTACTATTACGTTAATGATAAATACCAGACTTTTTCTTTATTTTCAATCAAATAAAATATTTTAAAAATTTGCTTATTAGCCAGTTTTTTTAAAAAAGCGTTTAATTTTCTCTTTAAAAATAGTAATAATAGTAGTTCAAACTGTAACTCTATTAACAGCGAGTTAGTTTAAAAACCCACTTTGACAGCTTTTGATAATATGCAACAATTCAATTCGAAAAACTTAAACAAAAATAGTTTTCAAATTAATTTTTTATGCTAAATTTATTACTAATTTGTTTTTGAAAATATTTACATTTTTTGAAATGACATCTTTCTGATGGCTAGCATTCCATAAATTTGCAGTTGTGTTTAATTCGTGTATCAATATATCCTTGCTTTTGATGACCATGTTACTATGTGTTTCTTACACTTTAGTGATGTATCAAAGTTTAAATCAAGATCATGTTCATTTGTTGAAGTGTTAATTTCTGATCCATTAACTGTGTAATTGTAGTTTATGTTGTTTTTATCGTAATGCATAACCACACATTTACTCTTGTTCCATTTAATTAAACATTTCAGAGAAATGCTTAATCAAAATAGTATATATATATATATATATATATATATATATATATATATATATATATATATATATATATATATATATATATATATATATATATATATATATATATATATATATATATATATATCTATGTACGTATGTATGTATATATAAACATATATATATATAAATATATATTTACATATATGTGTATACATTTATATATATATATATATATATATATATATATATATATATATATATATATATATATATATATATATATATATATATATATATATATGTATATATATATTTATATATTTATTCAATGGTGGCCGGTGACAATACACTTTGGTGGGGCCAGGAAATATTAACCGAAAAATATCACAACGACTTGCTGTCAGCGTAATTGATGCTTTGGTATTTGTTAGGGCTAGCATACTTTCAAAATAAAGTATTTAATGACTTTGAATCTCTTAAAACTACGTAAAAACCAGAGAAAACTGATGGAAAACTGCCCAAATATTTCAAAAGTGTCTTAACTCTTTTTAAAGTAATAAAACACCGTCAGCATCAGTTGTAGATGCAGGCATGACCAAAACAATCTCTATCAACTTTGATACTTCAGAAAATGTTCCAACCAGGTTATTTTAATGTATAATTGGGATAGAGCATCAATTGTGCCGATATCACTAAAAACAGCATTTTCAACAAAACGGTTAATTCCGACATCAACTTAACTTCACTTAGTATTGGTTAGTTATTTTAATATTTTATATATGATACCGAGGGAAATGCTGTATATTAAAATTGAAATTGTTCGGATCTCAATGACGAGAAACGCTAAGCCAATAAAATGTCAATTTTTTTCATGTTAATTTATCTTAATAATGAACCTAAATTATTGATAAATAAGGTAACTTTAACCTATAACTATGACTTTGACATGATTTATAAGCAAACTTTATCAACAGCAGTTTAGACAAGAAGGGTTTCTCAATTACCAATCGATAAAATAATAGAGAATGCAACATAACATACATTAAACTCTCTGATAGGTTCACATAAAGTTTTCTGAGAATAGCGAAAAGGTCAACAAATACAAAAAAGATACTTTTACAACATTAAAAAATTTTTAAACATGTTTTTTAAATATTTTTTTCATAATACAACACATATTTTACTTAATTAAATCCATAATTCTTAAATACAATATTTACAATGTCAGTCATAGATAATAGTAATCTTCACAAGATTATTTACATTGTCAAAGATGATTTAACGATTTCATGTAATTAAAAATAAAAACTTAACATCTGTTTGTAAGCATACATAACAGTTCTTAAATGTTTATATAGTTTTAGTAATTTGGCTTCAGCTTCAACCCCCAAAAAAAACATTTCAATAAAATATTCTGATTATTTTATTTCTATGGTAATGGTAAATGTCAAACATTTTAAAATAATCTAAATTTTGTATACTTTTTTAATTAGTGCCTTTTTGAAAGTATCAATTATTGAAGCTGTATTAAGAAATGTAACAGTACCATAAGTGGTACAGTTTTTGCGATTGAAAAAAAATTTTCTTTATATCTTCTGTTGTTTTAGTTGTTTGTACCTTTTTGCATCAAACTAATAATATTGACTAATAATAAAATATTTCTTGAAAAAATATCAGTTGCATTTTTTTGCTAATAAAAAGTTCTTTAAAACTTGTGATTGATGCTTATCATCATGGTTGATATTGGTCTGGTTCAGCGCCGATCTAATTGGCAACTTAAAAGATAGAATAACTCAACTGCCTCCAAACATTGTAAACAATTTTCAATAGTTGATTTATTATGCCGCAGAATATAATACATAAGCTATTTGGAAAAAATAAACTTCAGCTATCCCTCATTAAGAATAGAACAAGAATTTCAAAAGTATAAACAGTTTGTAGCTCTTATTATATTTGTAGAAATGACTAAGCTTTTTCGTGTCACAATATATAAACTTGCTAAACATTGCCATACACTTGCGATGCATTTGTTCGATTAATGTAATATGGCTGAGCCACTACTTTTTTCCTGTAAAAAAAACAAACAATAAATTTTCAAAAAATAAAAAAATATATGCCTGAAAATGTAGTTCACTAACAAATTATAAAATGTACAAGATTGTTGATTATAAAAGAAATGCGAAACTTTTTCATGATATTTTAAAACCAATTTTCTAAACTGTTCAATTTCCCAAGAGTTTCTAAACTTATAATTTATTCTTTTTACCATTGTTATTCCTGTTATAATTATAGAATAAAATGACTTGTCCAAGAAAATCTAGTTTCTGAAAATTAATAGAAATTAATTTTTGTTTTACCTAACTATATCTCTTTAAATGTTTATGTCAAAGCAATATTCAAACACCAGTAATTTCTCTTACATTATTTTAAATATCGTGTTTTTGCCATGTTCTTATTCCTATTAATTTATACTCCTAATAACTACATGAAAAATTTTATATCTACATATCCAGGGCAAGAAACCATTATTAACACTGTTAATATTGTAATATTGGTACTGTTAATAATCACAGTAAAATTGCAATATTAACAAATGTATGATGTTTACAACATTTTTACAAATAAATGTTTACGTTTAATGTTATAAAGTTTCCTAATATTACTGTACATTATTGAGTCGACAAAACATCAGACTTTTTGCTGCAGTAAATTCTTCACTCTTTAAATCGAGAATTAAAAATGGTGAATAAAATTTTACAGCTTGTTGATGTTTTTAAACTTCTTTTCTTCTCAGGCCGGTTCAATAACGCCCTGCAGTGCGCTTTTTTGTCCCACCTAAAAGCACAATGAATTCTACGCGCGCATCAAAAACTATATTATTTAAGTAGGGCCAGAAAAAACCGGCCCAGTCTAACACTTTTAAAATAAAATAATATAAAATTAGAACTAACTAAAATTAGAACTGTTTATTTTTAAAAAACCTGTTTGCAAATAGTTTAGGCTAATAGTTGTATATTTACATATATATAAATACATATTTGCATTAACAAATACTTTATTTTAAATAAATCTAGGTGGGGTCAGGCCCCTATGACTCCTATTGACGAGCCGCCTTTGTATATATATATATATATATATATATATATATATATATATATATATATATATATATATATATATATATATATATATATATATATATATATATATATATATATATATATACATATATATCAGGGATGCGGAGTCCCAAAAGGACTCCGGCTTTATATCTCAACTTTTTCCAAGTCCGTAGTATTCAGAAGCTCTAAACATGATTGTTAGCTTATGATCTGCTATAAGAAAAAAAGCTCATGAGATTAAATGACTTGAAACTTATTATTTTAAGCCCGGAGTCCTTGAGTCCCGGAGTCCTTGCCGCCATTATACCGAAGGACTCCGGGTTCAAAAAACAGTTGTTCCTCTAACCTAAAAGTCTTAATTTTTTATCTATTTGTAGTCCATAAACATATTTATATTTTTAGAACTCCTGGATACCAAAAACTAGAATAAAGTAATCTTTTTTAGACTATCAAATCCGGAGTCCTTTTTGGGACTCCGCATCCCTGATTATATATATATATATATATATATATATATATATATATATATATATATATATATATATATATATATATATATATATACATATATATACATATATATATATATATATATATGTATATATATATATATATATATATATATATATATATATATATATATATATATATATGTATATATGTATACATACATGTATATATATATATATATCTATATATATATATATATATATATATATATATATATATATATATATATATATATGTATATATATATGTATACATACATGTGTATATATATATATATATATATACACATGTATGCCTTTTTATAAAGTTTAAATCATCTGGCTACCTTATTATGAATTTCTTTATATAGCAATGATTAGACAGAATGGTATTTATATGCATATATATATATATATATATATATATATATATATATATATATATATATATATATATATGTACATGAATACATATATATATATATATATATATATATATATATATATATATATATATATATATATATATATATGCATATAAATACCATTCTGTCTAATCATTGCTATATAAAGAAATTCATAATAAGGTAGCCAGATGGTTTAAACTTTATAAAAAGGCAACAGGATGGCATCCCACTGCATCTCACCTCAATATGAGCACTGTATATATATATATATATATATATATATATATATATATATATATATATATATATATATATATATGTATATATATTTATATATATATATATGTATATATATATGTATATAAAAGTAGTATAAAAAGCGGGTTCTGGGCCATTTTTTTTCAAATATATCCCTATCCATATTCTCATATCATATTTCATCCATATCAACAATAATATATTAATATATTATGGTTTTATCAATTTCATCAACTTAAGCATAAAAGAAAACATGTCCTAATTCATCAAAACTTCCAGATTGTCCCTTTTGTGCATCGCCAGAGTTTATTGTTACTACTAATCTTCTTCCAGAAGTAACACTTAGCATGGAATCATTAAAATTTCTGTAAAATGAGACAGTAGATGTAGATTCAATTGCACTACTTGATAGATACAATAGTGCAGATGATTCATTTCCAAATGAATTAATATTATTACTGTTCCACGAGGAGAGATAAAAGTCTTCTAAACCAGATGATGCGAATATACATTTACTATCTGAATCAAATCCAGGATATCCTACTGTAGTACCATTTCCATCATAGGTTGTCCACGGTTGTATAACATTGGCAGTACTTGTTGGAGAATTTTTTGCATCATACATGCGTACTCAAGATTTCCACCAATTTCCAGATAATCCAATAATATGTATTCTAATATACTTAAGATAAACACCTTGTTTAGCATTGTCCGTAGTGTCTAATAAGATATATTCATTACCATAAGTTGTGTTCATAAATCTAAATGTTTCTGAGTATATTTTAATAGATGACAATGATTTAGGTGTTGATGAAGTCTTTGTTATATGGGGTTGTATCCAATATCTAACCTTTTTACTAGTTTTATTGTATAATTGAATTGTTAGACTACTAGTAAATGGCATATCAAGTGTAAAGTAACCTCCTAGTAAATTAGCTGTATATGCATTACAACCTTGTAAAGAGTTTACATAAAATGGTCCACCAACTGGTGCAAATAACATATCACAAGCTAAACCAATATTATTATCTCCATCACTCCGTGTAGAAGTAGAAAGATTTCCTATGCAAAGTGCATGATCTGCATATATTTTAAGTAATACACTACCTGGAACATTGATAGTAGTATCTAATCCATCTAATGCTAGCCATAGTTTTCTGAGAATACCAGGACCAGTAGATTGTGTAAAAACTTTTGTTGCATTAGCATCTGTTTTTGGTGGAATAGTCTTGTATTTTAATCCAAGGCAATTTAAACTTGAATTTGGTATTATCCCTAATTCATTAAGACTAAGTGAATTATTATCAACATAATTTTTTGTAGCAGCATCTTGTGAGTTTGTAGGATCTGGTACATTTATTAATTTATGAGAATTCATATTAATATTACTAGTTGCATTATTTTGTCCATCTCTACGAATGAACAAGTTATTAGCTTCAGATATTATTAAACCATTTAAATATACATCTGAAGTAGTAGTACCGAATATATCGACAGGCATTTTATATATAAAGAAAAAAATTAGCATAGATTATTAATTATATTCTGAAAATCGTATCCTTCATCTAGTTTTTTCAAAACATATAAACACAAGTGTCCACAGAATGAGGTATTTCCAAATTGAACTCTTTCACTGTTATAATAAACAGGACTTTTTAAATAATTAATAATATCAACAGGTGGTAGCCCATAAGAGTCAAAACTTAGTTTTTTATCACTGTCTTTGCAGAGCCGTACCAAGGGTGGGGCCGGCCGGGCCGCGGCCTGAGGCGCCAAAATTGGGAGGGCGCAAATTTTAATAAATTAAAAACAATAATCAGTTTATGAAACAAATTTTCAAGGCGTGGCTGCTGTTGATAAGAAAATAAGTTAAAATTCCCCCTCTTGACACAAACTCCTATATATTAAAGCTCATTTACTGAACAAAAGAGCGCCCTCTAACACTATCAGCTGAAATGGAGGAGGATGAACTTCATTCATCAATCTCAGAAATTCCAGTGGCCTTGGAAGAAAATTTTCAACACAGGGATCCAGCGACACGGCCTATAATAACGGGCAAAACAAGATGCTTTTTGATTGAGCACGGACCAGAGCAAGACAGAAGAGAATTTTTCCTAAACACGCTTTGTAATTTTGACAACAGAATGCGACACTTTAGCTCAAAATGGTATAAAAAAATTCATCCCAATAGTGAAAAATTTGTTCGCACTTGGCTGCAGCACAGCAACGAAAAAGATTCTTTATTTTGTTTTTGCTGTTTGTTATTTTAAACAACAAAAACCAACAATTTCTCAGAAATTTCCAAAGGGTTTTGTGACTGGAAAAAACTAAACCCAAGAATTCCTGAGCATGAAAACAGCAATAAACACCAAAGAAGCTATTCTGATTGGAAAACTCTTGAAAAAAACCTCAAGGAAGGAAAGACCCTGGATTCTGATCTGCAGAGAGTTATCAGTGGAGAGATGAAAAATTAGTTGTTGATGCAATTTTGTTCTGTGCCAAGAATCTCGCTCTTCAGGTAACAATGGAAAACATCGGTCAACAAAACAGTGGTATTTTTCTGAGCTAAATTGAGTTGATCAGCCATTATTATCCTTTAGTGGCTGAACACATTGCGTACGTTAAAGCAAAAAAACCACAACATCCTACTTTTCTCCTCAAATTCAAAATGAGCTGATTGAGTTACTTGGGCAGAAAGTTAGGAACGAAATTTTGTCAAACATCAAAAAAGCTAAATACTACTCTGTTCTGTTTGACTGGACTCCAGATACCTCCCACAAAGAGCAGATGACTCAGATCATCAGGCATGTCCACATCAGTGATGAAACCAGCACAATTAGGAAAAGCTTTGTGGATTTCATTGAATTTTACAAAAAAACTGGAAAAGGTCTTGCAACAGAGATAACTGAAGAATTGGAGTAGGATGGTCAAAACATTTCCAATTGCCGGGGCCAAGGCTATGACAATGGAGCAAAAATGTCTGGAAAATACAATGGTGTCAAAGCTCACATCCATTCTCTTAATGAGTCAGCAAGATTTGTTCCATGCGCAGCTCACACTTTAAATTTTGTTGACGTTCAGGCTTCTGAGGTTTACCCACTCATGATTACGATTTTTGGAAAGGTTCAAGCCATCTTTATCTTTTTTTCAACTTCCACGTCAATATGGGAAAAACTGATGAAAACGTTGACCACCTCATTAAAGGGAAACAGTGACACAAGATGGTCTGCCAAAAGAGAAGCAATCACACAATTGCACAGACAAATCAAAGACGTTCTTCAAGTTTTGGAACCAATTATCCACAATCCCATGACAAATGCTGTCACAGTTAGCAGTGTAAAAAAACTTCTCATTCAAATTGATTTCAGTTTATTGTGTTTGCTGGATTTCTGGTGTCAAATTCTTTCTCTAATTGACCGGGAAAACAAACTGCTTCAGTCAAAAACATTTCAATTGACATTGCCGAAAAAAAAATGAAAGAATTGGAGGCTTCCATTCAAAATCTTTGAGAAGTTGGGGTGGACAACATTATCAAAGATGCCACAGAAAAAGCTAACCAGAGCGGAATTGATGGTGGCTTTCCAATCAAGAGGAAGCGCAAAGTGAAGCGGTTGGCACTTTATGAAGCTGAAGATGACTTTAACCTTCTTACAGCAGAAACATAATTTGGATCTCAGTGCAACTTTGTGTTTGAAAGCATTATTACAGAAATTGAGTGGCGGTTTGAGGCTTTGTTTTGTGAATTTGAGATAAATTTTCAAATTTATCTCAAATTTACAAGCCAGATTTAGATTCTTCCGATTTCCAGTCAGAAATGGCATGCTTTAAATATCAAGCTGCCGCAATGATGGATAACTTTGAAAAATCTAGCCCGATCGACATTATGCAGCTCATTCATAAATATTCTTTGACCGATGCTTATCTCAACACGGCAATTGCTATTCGCAACTTCCTCACCATACCAGTCACAGTTGCTATGTGTGAGAGAAGTTTCAGTAAACTTAAGCTCATAAAAAACTATATGAGGTCAACAATGGGCCAAGATTGTTTGTCTAGTTTGGCTATAATTTCAATTGAAAATGAAGTGGCAAACAACATTGATTTTTTTCAAGAAAAGCCAGAAAAGTGACATTGAAATAAGTTTGTGCAACCTTAATGACAATATTTACTTATAACTTGATGTGATAAGTTTGGTGATCAATAAATCATTTTTTCGTTTAATTTTCTTCTTTTTTTTTTTAGGGAGGGGGGGCGCAATTTTCTTTTCTTGCCCGAAGCGCAAAATAGGCTTGGTACGGCCCTGTGTCTTTGTACCAGCAAATCCAGTGAAATCCTTGCGTACTTGAATCTCCTGTATTTAATATTCCACATTCTTTTCTGTGTGCATTTTTTGGTAATTGATCTCTTACAAATACACCTCTAAAATGTTTTATTTTTAATTTTTTTGCTGCTTTGATCAATTGAAAATTTGTTAGTGGTTCATTAGGTAGAATTATTCCTTCAACATTGACAAGTTTATAAGTATTTTCCATTTTTATTTGTAAATTATTTTTTTCTCAATAATAATTTATGGATCCCCCTACCCCTTGGGTTCCCATCCACATACTTATTTGTCTATTTGCCTAAATGTCCTATTGTCTTATTGTCTTGTCTTATTTTAGTTTGTAATGTCCATATGCTAATGTGTGTATTCCATCTTCTAAAATAACTCTTTTATCGTCTTCTGCGCTTAATGCTTTTTTATTGATCTCCTCTCTGTAAATTTCATGTGAATGTGATCTTATTACATTCATATTCATCATCTTATTTTCCTTACTTAATAAACATTTTTTGTAATCTTCATGTGTTATATACTTTTTAACAACATTTTTCTTTACTCCTTTGCATTTTTTTTGTTATCTTTTCCGTGTACTTTGTAAGAATACAACTTTGATCTGAGTCCTACAAATTCTTCAATTTGTGCTCCTCCAGTCTCATCTTTAAACATTCCTATTACTTTCTTATTAAGACCAACTTTAAAATCAACATTATTAATTGCTGGATGATTTGTGTCAAGTTCACTTGTATCAAATTTGTTTTCAATATCTTAAGAAATATTGTAATAAAAGTCTTCTGTTTTAATTTCGTATGTTAAAGAATCTGTATCTGTGAATAATAGTTTTGCTCTATCAGCATAGTTTTTCTTTATGTAATTATAATGAAATTCATACATTAGAGTTTTGCTCAAGTCCAATATACACATTCGTAAGTAAATTGGTTTAGCACATTTTAATTTTGTTCTTTTCATATGTATTGCGATTAAGTTTTCATCAAATATTGTTCTACTTTCAAAGTTCGGTTTTGATGCTAGTTTAATAGCTTCATTTCTGTCTGTTACTAATCTAATATCAACTCTTTTCTCAATGTTCTCCATTGTTTTTCCGAATACTGAGTTGTTCATGAGTTTAAAAAATTCTTTTTCAAAATCATTTTTTGCTTTAATTCTAAGGTTTGTATTTAGTTCAATGTATTCATTGAGCCATGCTCTTTCTTCAAATTTTATTCCTCTATAAATTTTAGTAATCTTTAATCCTAATCGTTCATATAGTTTTAGATTTTCATAATGTACTATATCCTTTTTTTTATTATTCAAGTTTGGGACTAATTTTTCAACTTTATCAATATTTAATCTTTCAGGTGCAAGTGGATAATCATTATTTTCATCATGTAGATGTTCAGGGTAATCTAAATCTACCTTTAATATACATGGAATTGATTTCCAGTTTTCTATTTCATTTTCGTCCATCCATTTAAAACCATGTGTTGGAAGTGGTTTACTCATTGCCCATCCATATAGATTATTAGCGTCTAGATATTGTATGAATGTTGATTCTTTGCTACTGTCATGCGTTACCCATGTACTTATTATTTGAAGCTCCTAATCAATTAGGTATCATACTGATTCCACCTCTTATTCCTTTCTTTATCATTAGGATCATATCGTAATCGCTCAACAGTTCTAATTTTACTTTGTTTTCTTCAATGCTGCATCCCAAGCTAATCCTGGTGATGTATAATACCAAGCAGGATCTAATTTATAACAATTCATACAAACATCTCTAAAATTTTCAAAGACGTCAGCTAGTAAAAGCACATCTGAAACGTTGTACAAGTCATGATAATCTCTAAATGTTTTGCAATTAAGCTCATCCCATACATTTTGTGCATGTGAGTAATCATCATCACTAATATCTTCATCCTTTAATTTTGAAAAGAATAATTCTTTTGGTGGTAATTGGGTTTCATAAAATTTATCAACAAAGTCTACCCAATCATATGGATATACGCCTTTTTTTAGTAACAGATCTAATTGTTTCCCTGAATATAATTTTCCGATATTTTTGCACTGGTCTTTTGCTAAATTCTTTGATAAAGCATCTTAACTAAAAGGCTCAAATCTATAACTTCAAATTTCTTACCGTCTTTAATATACTCATCGACTTTAATTTCTCTAGAAAAGCTTATATACTTTTCTTCATTGTTTGGTATGCAACTCAATTTCCCTCCTGATAATTTCTTTATAAACAAGTGAGTATCATAACCAGATAAATTGTGAAATAGTACTGGAAAGAATTTTGGAATTTTATAATTTAAATTACAACTTTGATGAGCAGCACCTCTATATTTTCCTGGTCACGTACTTTATCTTCATTTAGTTTTTCTCCACAAATGTGACATGATATTGCTGCAATAAAATCATGCTTGTTTTCAAGACTAAACATCATCTTTTTTGGAAATTTGATACTATCACTTTTTCTTAATATCTTCTTGTAAACTATCAACAAAAATTTGTGCAACATCATCTGTTTCACTACTTACAGTAAATGTGACTGGACTGCTTTGATAAAAACTTTCATCAAAACATTTAATATAATAACAGAATGAACTTGGAATATGTTCCTGATATTGTTTAGTATAAGATTCATTCGGATTGGGTTCACAAGTGTCAATTTGTTTGATAAAACTTTCAAAGTCAGCATATACTACAAACGGAACTCTCATTGATTTATTGTGATTAGTAAATTGCATTGTTGAATTTGGTGGTGAAAGTTCGATACGTACTGAATCATGTGTATCACAATAAGATTTATGATTAGATAATGATTCTTCAGAATTAAACTTTAACAAGCAATTTCTACAATAATACACTTTAGTATCATGTCTAGATGTTTGTGATAAAAGTAATCTGCTTAAATTTTTTATTAAACAGTAATGATTGGTTTCGCCATTTGAGATTAATAGTAAATCTATTAAATGTTTGCGATCATTATTCTTTGATACATGCAAAATATGAACTTCTGAATTTTTATAACCATATACATGGACACTGATATCTTAATTGTTCTTCTCAAATTGTGTGATTTGATTTAAGGATACTGGAAATTCTATTTTTTCCCAGTTTATTTTTTCTGCTTGATTTTTAAGATCTTTATCTACTCTTTTAGGATGATTAGCTGTTGGATTTAATGCTCTTGCAATATTTTAATGATTAATCTCATTTCGATGCTTTATTGTTGTAAGTATTATTATTTAAAAAACAAATTTTGGTTTTGTCTTTCCAACAAATATCTTGAAACCATCACAAAAGTGTCAATAATTGCATAATTATCATTTTTATGGTTTATTGTAAGTATCAGTAACAGTGTAACTATTAGTAAAAACTATTGTAAAATATAACACAAACATTGTTGTATTTATTGTAAAATATAACACAAACATTGTTGTATTTATTATAATATTTATATTTTATATAGCTATTTATATTTTATATAGTATGTATAATATTAACAAGAAATCCCTACACAGTTTATAAAAATAAGTATGAATGATTTATTATTAATGAAGATGAAGGTTTATTTTAATAAGTATGTAGGTTTAATAATAATGTAGGTAATAATAATGTAGGTTTAATAAATGTAGGTTTATTTTAAAAAATATTAAAATTAGTATAATCTAAAATTTTAAGTTATATTCTTTAAAAATAATCAGATTAACAAACTTCACACAAATAACAATACAGTCGCACAAACAAACATTTTCAAAGTCTTCCATTCATAACACTTATTTAAAAATAATCAATAAAAATCATAGTAGTTAAAAGGCTAATACAAATGTTTATTTTTTTATTTTTTTACAGGTGTGATGTCTAAGCGAAAAAGTGGACATGAAAAGTTACGTGAGAAAAACATAAAGCTTCTGCGAGAAGATGCTAAAACAACTAAAAATCTACTATCCATGTTTTCTAAACTGAATTCAAATACCCTGCAACACCATGCTGATGCTGAGCCTGTTGATGAGGTTCGATCTCACGTTGCTAAAGAGACCCAAATAAACCTTGATGATGAAGATGGCGTTCATACTGACACTAATGAAATGACCCAACCAATCCTCATTCTAAACATCACAGCTTCTTCAAGCATGGTTGAACCTACTGGTGATAACGAAAAAACTACTACCCGAGTGAATGATTGGTTTAATAAGCCTCACCTGAATGAAATGACAACTTTCTATAAATATCACCCACATCAGCCTGAAACACGTCACTTTAATTAAAAAATGGTATATTATCGTCCTGAAGATGGTATGCAGCGTATGTTTCTTTCATTTTCAGAAGAAAAAGAGTGCCTGTTTTGCAGTGTTTGTTTGGCACATGGAAATGAGAAGCAGAAACCAAGTTCGTTTGTAACAGATTTTAACAGTTGGACTCATATTCATCAACGTATTGTGGAACACGAATCGTCAAAGAGACACCAAGAATGTGTCGAGGCTTATCTACATTTCTCTGCTAATCGAACCATTCTAGATATGGTACAAGGTCAGCAATATAGTCTACGAAAACAGCAAGTTTTACATCGTAGATTGATCGTGGACAGAGTAGTGTCAATTGTCAAATTGATTGGTAAACGTGGTATGCCATATCGAGGTAAGGCTGGTTGCGAAGCCGTCAATGTTTTGGCTAACGACAGAGTGGATCATGGAACATTTCTTGAAATCGTGATTCTTGTTGCGAAGTACAATGAAATTCTAAAAGCGCATTTGAAGGAAATTATCGACAAAGGCATGCTGAATGATAAACAGGATAAGAGGAATAGAGCTAACAGAAATACTTTCATTTCCAAATCCACTGTAAACCAAATTATATTAGGAATCGCTAAATTAATGAAAAGTGCCATTGCTGAAGAAGTACAACAAGCGGGAATATTCTCAGTGCAACTTGACACAACTCAAGATGTAACACAAGCGGATAAATGTGCGATAGTCCTGCGATACGTTACCGACAAAGTTGATGAGCGACTTATTGGTGTTGTCGATTCACATTCTGGAAAAGGCAGTGATCTGTGCAAATTGATGTCAAATGATTTGGAACAAAATGGCATTGATATTACTAAATGTGTGTCAGATAGTACTGATGGCGCATCTAATATGGCCGGGGCATACAATGGATTTACTACATTCTTAGAAAAAGCGTCTCCTGGACACATTCACACATGGTGTTATGCGCATGTTTTAAATCTGGTCGTATGTGACGCCACCAGCAGTAATGAAGCTTCAATGACACTTTTTGGTATACTTCAAAAGGCTGCTATGTTTTTTCGTGAGTCTTACTTAAGAATGGACCTTTGGACTGATCACATGAAAGAAAAAAATGGCCAAAACATTCACAAACGACTAAGTGTTATCGGTGCTACTAGATGGGGGTCCAAACACGATGCTCTTCAAAAGTTTTTTGGTACGTTTCGCGACGGTGAAGGAGCACTATACTCAGACGTCGTTCAAGTACTGGAAATAGCAGTCTCTTCCACTTTATTAAGTGTTGAAGCACGCTATGATGCGCAGTGTCTATTAACGTCCTTATTGAAGTATAAGACTGTACTGACGGGATTTGTATATCTAAGAATAATGGAGTCAACCACACCACTGTCTAAATACCTACAGACGTCTGGATTGAATTTCATAAAAGCGTTTGAGATGGTTAAAGTAACTATTTCAGAAATTCAGACTCAATCACGCAATTTTGATCAAGTTAAGTTGGCTGCAGACCATTTCATTAATGTGTCCGCAACCATTCTTGACGAGAAAGAATGTGATTGTGTTATACAGACAGATTTGCCTATGGTACGCAAAAGAATAAGAAAAGTAATGGCAGGAGAATTAGCAAATGATGATCCACTTACAGATCCTTTAAAAAAGTTTGAAGTAGAGGTCCACAATGGTATTCTAGACACAGTGTTAAGAAGTCTGTCGACTCGGTTTGCATCACACGGTGAACTGTACTCTGATATGAGTTGTTTTGACCCCAACGGATTTTCTGAGTTATTGGAATGTAATATTCCAAAAAAAGCCCTTCAGAAAATCTCATGTCATATTTCGGCAACAGGTGTGTAAATTTACTTATAAATATAATTGATTGGTTTCTTGTTAAATTTTATTAGTAATTGCTTAAGTATTTTTGTTTTCCAAATTGGTAAACTTCATTAAATTTTTAATTAGCATTAGATAAGGTTATCTCTTTTGTTCTTTATTTTGAATATTTATAAGATTATCTTTTCATATTTTAGGCGAAGAAGCGCAGCTGTTGCTTGAGCTGTTGGACTTTGCAAAAAAGTGGCCAGTTTTAAAAAAAACATTGGAAGAGAGTTACGATTGTTCTGATCAAATCACGATTGATGAGGATGAGGTTGAAAATGAAGATGACGCAACCAACCATAAATGCGCCCCTCTAAAGAAGTGTCGCTCGTGCATTTACTGTTGCTACCATGTGCTTCGAAAATATAATCTTTACGGCAAGAGCTACTGCATGCTGCACAGGGCTTACAAATTCATGCTCACAATTTCAATTACCCAAGTGGCTTGTGAGAGGAGTTTCAGCAAGTTGAAATGTGTCAAAACTAGATTGCGAAATCAGTTGACAGAAGATCACTTGGACTCACTGTTGATGATGTGCATTGAAAAGGACATATTGAGTAACATAACCAACGATGAAATTATTGATGAACTTGCTAAATCGAGTGGTGAATTAAAAAAGTTACTGTTTTTATGATTTTTAGTTTTTGTGATTTAAATATGAATTTATAATACAAATATAACACATATACTTAAATGACATCTTTATTGATTTTAAACAAGTGTATACAAGTCCTTATTGTTCAATAGTGTTACAAAAGTATTTAAAAGTGAGGGGTTACAAGCGAATACGATTTAAAAAAAAAGGTCACTTGGTGGGCCTTTTTCATGATAGCATTTCCCGGGCCTTTTCAAAAGCCTAATCCGCCCCTGGACGGAGCTAAAATTGTTGATGATATATCTGGAACAGGCTCATTAAGTAGATACTTTGTACTAATCTGTTCAACTGATTGCATCTCTGTGAGCGATAACTCTGTAATGAGTTTGCTTTTTCGCATATTATAATAATATTTAATTCCTCGCTCTTTAGCGATTTGTTTTAATTCTTTCACCGTTTAATTTTCATTTTCTTTATATCATTTTTCAAAATATTTTTTCTTGTTAATATTTCATATGTAAAGTTTCATATGAAATATTAAATGCATCTATATTTCTATATTGCAAGTTTTACTTTTATAATTTTTCTTCTTTTATATTTCAATCGCATTAAAAAATAAACTTTATCTAACTTAGCCTTTAATATTTCAATAGCATTTGGATTTTCATATAAATCATCATATCCCATTTTTATATATAAAGATTTTTTTAAATATATTTAATTTTTTTTTAATTTTTCAGAATTTGATATTTCAATCTTATAACCATTATCAATCTTACCATCACGCATTTAAGATATCTATATCCATGACCAGTTTCACGCATTGCGCTATATAAAGATTTATATACTGTTTCTTCTCCTGTTTCCATGTTTGTTAATTTAATAGTGACTGGTTTTTTCTTAATTGTTCATAATCTTTCATATTTTAGATCTATTTCTTTTTTCTCTTCTTTTACTGGATGTATTCTAGGTCTTCCAACTGATCTTTTCTCAGTTACTTTGTATAGATCCGAAGGATCTACTTCTTTCACTGGATGTATTCTGGGTCTTCCAACTGATCTTTTAATAGTTACTTCTTTCACCTCACAAGAATCTATTATGTCAATGAGACATAATAGATTCTTTATCTACTAACCCATTTTCCATTGCAATCATTAGCAATGTAGCGATATTGTCAGATGTTTTTGAAATGTTATTTTCTTCTAATAAACTTTTTAAACTTTTCTTTGTATAATACATTTTTATTATATAAAGAAAATAAAATTTAAATAACTTTCAAAAAATTTATTTAACATCAAATTTATTACCATCTGATACAAGTTTCATCATCTTATCAGATATTACAATAGCATATGCTTGAGTATTTGCTGGTACAGTTGTATTAAAAAATGCTTTAACTTGTAGTTGTACTGTAGCTGATTTTAATTTTTCTGATTGTTTGCTAACATCAAAAACAAATATTGGGTATAAATCTTTATAGTCAGAAGGAGTTATATTGCTGTTTGCAATAATTTCATTCATTCCATAAAATCTTTCTTTAAACATTGATGCATCTCTATAAATTCTTGAAAATTGCTGATTTGGAAATGAGCAAAAATAATCAAGGGCAGGATATTGGATAGTGCTATTATTATAAATAACGTAAATATTTTTCAAGTAACAATGATCAAATATTTTTTTAAAAAATTTGTATTGGGAGTTTTTATCGATCTTACAAAAGCTTTCGATACTGTCAACCATAAAATTCTGCTCGAAAAAATGAGAAAATTAAACGCGCAAAAAACTAATTATATTCTATTTTACTCAAAGAAACAGAAGAACAAACTACCATCAATTCTACCGACACTAAGTATTGACTACAAAAAAATTGAAAGAACCCAAACAATTAAATTTCTTGGTGTGATTATTGACGAAAATGTTTTATGGACAGCTCATTTAAATGCCATCAACACTAAAATATCTAAAAGTATTGGTATACTTTTTAAAGCTAGATTTTTATCGCAAAAAAACCTAAAACTTTTTTACTTTTCCTTTATACATAGTTATCTCACATATGCCAACATAGCCTGGGGAAGCACACACAAGACAAAATTAATATCTCTTTATCGACGACAAAAACATGCTGCTAGAATAATACATCATAAAAACAAACTGACCCACGCTAAACCCCTATTAAAAGAAATGAAAGCACTAAACATTTACCAAATTAATATCTACGCTAACATTTTGTTCATGCTTAAATACAAACTAGGATTAGTTCCAAACCGATTCACAGGAAACTTCTTTCAATCTAATATCAACAAATTTAACACAAGAGCAACTGGTAACTTCTATTTCTCCGGTATTTCTATTTGTTCGAAATCCGACAATAATTTATCTTGGAATTTCAGCACAACTTAATTGCCAACCAATTATAGTAGCTTGTTGAACAGTTGTAGTATCACACTGACGCATTCTAAAACTTAATGGAGCTACCACTTTTCTTTTAATTTCATAATCAATTTTTGTCTCTTCTTCAAGTGATGGTTTCACACTTGGAATAAACAATGATATTTTAGTAAGATTAACTTTTCCCGCAGCAAGCCTAAAAATTGCAGGATTATCACTTTGTCTTGTAAGAATTATTGTATGTTTAAGTCCATAAATAACTTTGTCGTAGTCATCACAGAATCCAAAAATGTGTCTTAAAGGTAAATCAAAATGAAAATGTACCGTTTGTAGTTGGACTTTTAATAATGTATTGTTGCCTTGTTGCAAACCCTGTGTTTTCAGCAGCTACTGCTGTTGGTGCTGTATCTTTATACCACAATGGATTTAATCCTTGTGCTGATTGAAAGTCATTTGAATAATTAAGCAATCCTAGCATTGTAGTTGCTTGACCTGGATTATAAATAGCTTCTATATCTTGGTTTCCTAATTTGTATGTTATTTAACATAATAATTGCATAATACCATTATTTGTAAGAGCTACTGAATCTGCATCAGCATAAGCTGATCCATCAGGTAGTTTAACAAGTTGCCCTTCAAATAAGAGATACGCTTTTGATGGAAGTGAAAACAAATTTTGTTCTGGAACGATAGTTTTTATATCTCCAAAATTTAGATTTGTTCCAACAATGGGTTCATATTCACTATCTTCACATCTTTCAATTCCATTATCTATTACTGGAATTTCTGTAAAATTAAATACTTCAGAAGTCGTCATTTTATTTTTTTATATACAATATAAAATTTTTTTTTTTTTAATTGACAATTTTTAAAAAACGATATATAAAAAATTTACGAAAACTAAATTTACAAAAGATAAATTTACGAAAACTAAATTTACAAAAGATAAATTTACGAAAACTAAATTTACAAAAGATAAATTTACGAAAACAAAATTTACGAAAACAAAATTTACGAAAGATAAATTTACGAAAGATAAATTTACGAAAGATAAATTTACAAAAGATAAATTTACGAAAGATAAATTTACAAAAGATAAATTTACGAAAACTAAATTTACGCAAGTCGAAGTCCGCGTCCCATTTTAACTAGATCTTCTATTCTTACAGCATTTTTATTTGATACTTTGCATGAGCGACCTTTGCACGGTACTTTTTTTACTTCATCTTCATTTGGTTCCATGTAAAATCTTTGATTATTTAGATCATTAGACCCAGATGCTATCAAATTTGAAAGTATTTCTTTACTTTTTTCACTAATAACAGGTTGTGAAGCTATTTTTGAAGATGCTTTTTCAATTAATTGTTTTTCTTTTTCAACTGCAGCATTTGTAGCAGCTTCTATCGCTGATTTTGAAAGTTCTTTTCCTGCTGATTTAGCAGCAGTTATTGCAGTTTTTCCTAAATCAGTAGCAGCCATCTTCTTCAACATATCTGATGACACTCTTGTTACACTTGATGATGCTGCTCGTTTAAATAAATTTTTTATTATGTCGAATATACCACTTCCTACAACAACATATATTTTTTTATATCTCTTATTATTAACAATTAGCATTTTTATGCACTATATATTTTTTTATATACAATTAGATATAATTATAAAAGATTTTGTATTGCTTTATACTGTTTATTATCTATTTCATTTTGACGTAATAATTCATCACAAATTGCAACACCTTCATTTCTTGCTCCAGTGTTACCTACTTTCCATGCAGCTATACACAAATAAAGCCGATCAACTAATGCATCAGGGTCACTAGGAAGAATTATAGTTTGTACTCTACCTCCAATTTCTTTTCCTCTTGATTCACGCTTCCTATTTTCTTTTATGTCTTTCCAAATGGGTGCTATTATTTCTCTGTATTTTACACTACGAGAAGACTTTGGTTTGTATGGGTTTTCAGAAGTAATTGCATCTGTTTGTATTAATATATCTTGATATTTTTTAATATCCTCTTCATTATATACTCCTTTATTAGGATTAAACTTTACTATCAATTCCCAAAGACCAGGAGCACCATAATATTTTTCATCATCAATAATCACATCGTTATCATAAATGTGTATTGGTTTTTTTCCAATATAAAATATACCATCTTCATCACGTATCCCAAATGTAGTATCTGTAGATTTTTTACTATTAGCATACATTTTTAGATAATCTGTTGCAATTTTTCCTAGACTCATACCATCTTGGCTATCAAGACTATCTAAACCTGACTGTAAATTAGTTTCATTTAAATCATTCTGCTTTACTCTTTTTTTATTATCTAAGTAATCCTTAACAATTTCATCCCTTATTTCAGGATCTTCAATTTTTAGAAATGGCATTTTGCGTTTTTTATAAATAAAGATAAAAAACACAACGCCTTACGTTTTACGTTTACGTTTTACGTTTTACGTTTTGACGTTTACATTTTTTCTAAATCTGCCTTGGAGTATATTAATTGCTTCATCTCTTCCTTGATTAATGAATAATTCTTTAGTTTGTTCATTCATTAATTCCTAATGCTGCACCTTCACATGCGATAGCTACTGGTGCTGCGACTATTGTTGCTAAAAAGCCGATTCCAATAGTTCCAAGTGCCATAGTGCTTGCTAGTAGTGAATTATCAATAGCTGAAATTATTTTTACAGCTCTATGATACTTTTTACTTAACCTATTTCTCTTTTCTCTCTCACTCTCTATTTCTTTTTGAATCTCGCTAATTGTGTTTAGACGATATAGATGTGCACTAATAATCTTATTTTCTTCATCAGGTGCACTTGGAAGATTTGGATATAACTGATTAATATTTATATCATTTTGTATATCTGAATAAATATTATTACATAGCTTTTTGCAATTAAACTCCATTTTAATAGGTAAAAAATAATTTTTTAAAAAATAATTACAATAAATTCACAAAACATAAACTATTCCCTTTTTTAATCAATATATCAGAATCAGAATTATTAACAACATTTATCATAATATCGTCAACAGTCTCTGATATTACAGAGTTTTGCAAACTTAACATTTTTCGTTTAAGTTCTTCTTTTAATGAAACTAACACAACACTTTCATTAACTACAACACCAAACTTTAAAAGAATATATTGATGTGATAGATATTTTATTGTAATGTCTTGTTGCGCAAATATTTCATACTTATTATTATCTATTAATACTGAAGGATGCTCTAAATCTTTGAACATCTTTGCGTATACTTTAGAATAAATAAGTTGATTTGGAGGTTCACATGGTATATTTCCTAAAATATGTAATGGCATTTCTTTTTATTATATAAAGAAAATAAATTTAATAAATCATAAAAGTATATTCAAAAATGGAATATTAGCAAATGGTGAACTTGGTCTTAATAATAAACCTGATCCTGTTGATGTAAATCCATTTCCACTACGTAAGTACAATCCATCACCAATAGAACTACCTCAATTTCATGGTCTCAAATATAAGCCATTTCCTGCAGCAGTCATTTTAATTCCTTTTCCATTCTTTTTTAAGTACACAACACCCCTTCCAGCAATTTTATCAACCATAGCTGATCCAGCTGCTGAACCTACTCCTGCTAATAAACCTGATGTAAGAGCTGGAGCAACGCTTGATACTAAAAATCTTCCAGCACTACCAAGGAAAGGTAATAGTGCTCCTAGAAATCCACCCTCTATTTTAGAATTGTGAATGAGTTGCGCTTTACTTAAATTAATTATCACACCAGTACCATTTTCATATGCTTTCGTAATTTTATTCAATTGCCTTTTTGTTACAGCTAATAGATGATCGCCATTAAGATCTAAATGAGCTAATTTAATACTAGCTCCATAACCACCTTCATCAATTACTTTTTTAATTTTTTTCAATTGCCCTTCTGAAATATTTACTTTAATATTAGTATAATTACTAATTTTTATATGTAAGTAAAATAATTTTTTTTAAAAATTATTTTTTTACGACTTATATAATTCTCTTATATAAAATCTAATAGTTACTTGTTCTCCTCGTAAATCCAAAAGATTTCTATCTTGATCAACCAATCTAGTTTCCATTTTTGATATTTGTTTTAGTATTAGCGGTGAATAAGTTACATAATTCGGCTTTTCAATAATTTTATATCCAGGACCTACATCTGGGAAAAATGAATATATAACGTTACTAGTTGCTCCATTTACATACGATAATGCTATTATATCGCTTGTTACTAGTATACTATTAACAATTAATATGTTTACTATATTAGTTGATATATAGTATCCTACTGAATATATTCCACTGTTAAAACCAAAAATACTTCTAATTAAATTTGAAGTTGTAAAATCAACTTTATAACCAGTTGCAATAGTTAAATTTGCATTTAATGTATTCTTATTTGCTACAATTGTAATATTTGCATCTGGTAAAGTTGCATCACTGTTTAATATCATCGTTGATTGGATGTAATTATTTATATCAACAACTTCATAAGATCCAACTGGAATGTTTATATCCTTCCAAGTTGATCCATTATCTTTGGTATATCTAAAATTATTGTTTGAAGAATTAATATTAGGAAAACTGTAAGATGTATCTATACGAACTAGAGCCATTTCATATTCTCTGTCTTCTCTAAATTTAATAGCAGGGCTAAAAAAGTTCTTAATAAACTACTATTTCCGCTCACTAATAAACATGTCATTTTTATATAAGATTTTATTTTTTTTCAAAAATTGGGTATATAAAAATTATCAAATCCACTTCTATACTTTCCATCATCTTTTTCAGAAGATAAATCTATTACAACAAATCCATGCTTTTTCTTACATGCAGTTCTACATAACTTTTTAAGCTCATCCTCTGACATATCACTCGATACATGATCTTTATAAATATGATTTAAATTCTTTGAATCTTGTGGAAATAAACAAATAAAATTTGCATTTTCTCTTATATAATACTTCTCACATTTATTTTGCTTTGTCAGTTGCAAATCATCAAATATTATTAAATTATTATTACTAGCATCAAGATCTTCAGGATTTTCTATTTTGTCCTGATACTTAAACAAATTAAGAATAACTTCTTTTGGTAATTTTTGTTCAAAAGATCTTTTTAATATTTTGTGTTCTGGTTGAAAAAGAGACTTTCCAAAAACTTGTAAATTATTATAATCTAACCAACCAGGTCTTAAAAGTAGATTTAATAATAAAGTAGTTTTTCCACAACCCGACTTTCCAACAATAATTCCTCTTATACTCCTAGGAAACAACTTATTATTATTTCTTTTATTGCTATTCTCATTCCACGACAAATCTATAATATCCATTTTTTATATATCAAAATATTTATAAAAAAATTTTTTTTATATATATAAAATGTTCTACTGCGTTAAATGTAGAAAAAAAACAAATACACTAAACTTGCAAAATGTCGTGAGTAAAAACAATAGAAATATGCAACGTGGAAATTGTGCTATTTGTGGAAGATTAAAAACTCAATTTGTATCCTCAAAAAAAGGAGGAGATTTAGCAACACGTAAAATAAAACTACCATGGTCGAAGTTTCCAGGTGAAATGCATTTACCTGGAATGAACTTTGCAGGTCCTGGTACTAATTTAGAAGAAAGATTAACTTCTACTGACTCATATAAAGAATGGAGTAAACCTATAGATAGAGTTGATAATGCAGCTTACCATCACGATCTTGCTTATAAATACTTCAATGACACAGCAAAAAGAAATTTAGCGGATAAAATTATGATCGAAGAAATAGATTCTATAAAAAATCCAACAATACGTGAAAGAATTGAACAAGGTATTATAAAACTTA
This sequence comes from Hydra vulgaris, assembly GCF_038396675.1. Classification (NCBI taxonomy): domain Eukaryota; kingdom Metazoa; phylum Cnidaria; class Hydrozoa; order Anthoathecata; family Hydridae; genus Hydra; species Hydra vulgaris. The sequence continues at coordinate 93,226 of NC_088922.1, forward strand.
TTATATCATCTAAAGCAAAGTTTGGTTTGGGTGTTGAAACTACTCAAAAAAACTACAAATGATCAAAGAAAAAAAGGATCTAATTCTTAATGGTCTGAAAGACCTGAAATGGACTGACGAACTTGCAAACGAACTTCATAAACCAGTTGTAAAATATTTCAGAAAAAGAAAAGTGATTGTAAATGGAATCGATGAAATATGGGCTGCTGATTTAGTTGACATGAAATCTTTTTCCAAATTCAATGACGGTATAAAATACTTATTAATGGTAATAGATGTTTTTTCCAAGTATGGATGGATTGTTCCATTGAAAAGTAAAACTGGAGTTGATATTGCTAATGCTTTAAATAAAATCTTCCGCGAAAGAAAGTGTCAAAAAATATGGGTAGATAAAGGATTAGAATTTTATAATAAGCATGTTAAAGTGCTAGGTGTTGAGTTATACTCAACTGAAAATGAAGAAAAAAGTTGTGTAGTTGAACGTTGGAATAGAAAAATGAAAGATAAAATGTTTAAGTACTTTTCAGCTAATTCTACTAGATAATATATTGACGTCTTAGATGAAATGGTAAATAAATACAACAACACAAAGCATTCTTCAATTAAAATGACACCAGTTGAAGCTAGCGATAAAAAGAATGAAACAATTGTTTGGTTCAATCTAAATAGAAAGGTACGATCAAAGTCTGTAAGACCAAAGTTTTCAATTGGTGATAGAGTTAGGATAACTAAAAAGAAAGGAACGTTTGAAAAAAGATTCACACCGAGATGGACTGAAGAAGTTTTTACAGTGTCACAAGTTCAGTTCACAGATCCACCAACTTATAAATTAACTGACTATAATGGTTAAGAAATACAAGGTACTTTTTATGAACAAGAAATGCAAAAAACGGATCAAAGCATATTTAGGATTGAAAAAGTTATTTGCAAACTTAAAAACAAATCATTAGTAAAGTGGTATGGGTATCCTGATTCGTTCAACTTATGGGTTGATAATAAAGAATTGATAAGTCTAATGTGGACATGTTTTCTTTTATGCTTAAGTTGATGAAATTGATCTAACCATAATATATTAATATATTATTGTTTATATGGATGAAATATGATATGAGAATATGGACAGGGATATAGTTGAAAAAAAATGGCCCAGAACCCGCTTTTTATACTACTTATAAACAATAAACTAAGCTAATATATACACACACAGAGGTTGACAAAGTAAAAAATTTTGTACTCAAGTAAAACTACTGTTATTTGAGTAAAATTTTACTCAAGTACAAGTAAAAGTACTGCTCAATATTTCAACAAATATTATAAATAATTAAGACTCACAAGCAAAAAATGCACATCTTTTAGTCATATTTTTATAGTCAATTTAAGAATCACGCATTTTTTTTTTTTTTAAATAACATGCTCAAGTTGTTATATTTTACTTTACTTACATTACATTTACTTTACTTACATACATGTACATTACTTTAGTAAAACAACAAAAGTAGATGTTTTCCGCGTTAGCTTGTTTTTTCAGCTTGTGTATAACATATTTTTACCTTTTACTTCACTTAACTAAGATGTAAATTATTCATAAAAATGCAAAGAATATAGTCTTTTTCAAATTAATAAATTTTGTGCATTATTTTTGTAGAGTGTTTTAAAGAAGCAAAGATTTTTTATGCGTACATATTGCATCAAAGACAATTTTAGGGTAGGGTGTGTTGAGGAAGAGGATGTTTTACCCCCTGCACCCCCTACCCCCAAAAGAAGGTGATTTTTAAGTTGTAGTCAGTTTTTTGACGAATTTAGTCGGCTAGCTGGGTATCTGACACAATTCAGTTGGGTGAATTATAGTTTTTAAAAACCTCTTTCATATATGTTTTCAAAAACTGGTACATTTTATGGATTCCCCTTCTTCCCTTCAATTTTATATATATTGAAGTCAAAAGTCTCCTAGCAAGGTTTTCGGCGAGTGAGACTTTTTTTATTTTCTTATTTTTGTGCCCCAAGATATCCTTACGGTCTTATCACAGAACACCGTGGAAGCGCATTAGAACAATGGATCTCTAGCTTTTAAGGCAGGCCCGCTAACCGCTGCGCTATGGCTTTAACGTACTTATTTAAGCATAGCGGTGGACTTATGACCTGAAAATCATTAGTTTTACTTTTATTACTTTATTTTTAAATATTTAACTTAATTTTTAAATATTTCAAATTTAACAAAAATATTTTTTTTACTTTTCCCAGCCGGCAAATTTAGTTGTAAATGCGCATTAGAAACTCGTTTAAATACGTATCGATGTGGTATGTATGTTAGCCATTTTATCGTGTCGAACACGCATTAGAAATACGCATTAGATGCGTATAAAGACAGGTATACAATACAACGCCTACTGAGTATCAAACTCGCATTTGAAACTCTTGTAAACACGTATAAAACACGATAACCAGAGAATACTCAATACGATATTTTCCTGGTATTACATGCGCATTTAAAACTTTCCAGAATACGCATTATTTACGAATATTTGTTAGCCATTTTATCGTGTCAAAAGCGCATTAAAAATAGACACCAGATGCGTATAAAGCCAGGTATACAATACGACGCCTACTGAGTATCAAACTCGTATTTAAACACGTATAAAACACGATAACCAGAGAATATTCAATACAATTTTATTAACTAATATGAATTCATAACATAATGATAATGACTAGCAGTAAGCAACCCGTAATACGGGTTATGAGTTATTAAATCATTAATAACAATAAAAACACATTAATAACTTGATATATTATCTAAAAAATTAAATACAAATTTATCTGTAAATATTTTAACTTTGACTCCCTATCAGCAACATCATTGCTTATAGTCAAAGACGAAGACCGCAATTAACATCAGTTGAGTTCTTTTTAAAATCTGTCACAACACAGGTACCAGAAACGGAAAGTCAAGTAAGGCCTGCAAATACCTAAAAAATGAAATTAAAAAAAAAAATTTAATTACAAAAGTACTATTTGCATTTTATTGTTAGTAGAATTAGGATAATAATAACAGAAAATATATACTTTGTTTCTACAGAATAATTAAAAAAGATTATAAAAAGGCTAGACAACACAATGTAGTAACACTGGCAAATAACACCACAACTTAATAAAATATTTTATTAACTTAAATACTTGGACTGAAAAGATTTTATTTATTACAATATTTGAACAATCGAGGGACTATTATAGTTAAACAATTTAAACAATTATACCATAAAATAGCAAGCAAATCGTAAAATATTTCTTAGAAATGATCTATTTTTTTCATTTGACTACTATTTTGCCTATAAGCATTTACATTATAACTTCGTTGAGCCAAATACTATCTATTTCAATTTAACTATTATCATTAAACATATTACCAGTAATCTTATGTTGCTGCAACTGAATAAATGAACGTAAAAGAATCTTACAAATTGTGATCTTTTCTAATCAGAGACTTTATTTAAACTTAAGATTTATTGAAATCCATATCTTTTTATATGTTTACATACATTAGTCGTTTATCAAAAACATTAAACAACATTTATTTACATCAATTATTTTTAATTAAAAAAGAATCTAAACTACAATGCACAAAATTATTTTTACCTTAATGCATAAAAATAATAAATGCACAATCTTGTATAAAAAAATGAAGCAATGTCAATCAGTATATTTTACTCTAAATTAATTATTTAAATGACGAATGGGGCAAGATGACGACCTACAGTTATCTCTTAAGCAAAACTAAATATAACAGTTGATTTTAGCTGAAAGGGAAGTAGATTAATTTTACTAGATTTATCAATGGTTTCTTTTTAAATATTATTTTTGTGACGAAAGCTAAGTATTAAAAAAGTTTTTCCGGCATTAAGAAAAAAACTTTTTATCCTCGTTTGACTTGATTTATTACATTGCTACATCACCAGCTAAAGGTAAGTTTTAATTTTTGGGACAGACTAAGATACAGGCGTTTTTTGAAACAGTCGTCATCTTGCTCCATGTTCCCCTATATATCTATTCACATACCTTTAAAAAGTGGTATTACACTTTACACAATGAAATATGGAAATACATCATTTTTTTCAACTACTTTCAAAAGGAATTTATTTATTTTTTCTAGTCTGTTATTTTTTCTAAGAAAGAATATTTATAAAGATACAGAGAAATATAAAATATACTGAAATATAGGCAGATTTATGTTTATAAACTTTTGTGTCAACAAATTACAGTCAGTTTTCCATGTTAAATACATAAAATATATATCTAATATAACATATATCAAATATCAAATAAATCCAATATAAAATAAAACAAAATAGTAAACTTACTCAAATCAGTATCAGTTATACCGTGTAAAGTAACTAAAAAACACTTTAATTCTTTTCAATTGCTCTAAAAAATAACTTTCAGCTCTTTCCAATTGCACTAAAAAGAAAAAAAAACTTACTTAGATAAGTTGCCAAGTTCTTAAGAATCTGAAAACAAATAAGTAAAAAAACAAAGAACAAACAAACATTTATTTGTTAAAACTACTATATTAAACAAATTAAATTTAAAATTGTAACGCCAATTCTCCTTAAAGGTTAAAAAAAATTTTCAGCTCAAATTTGCTTGCATACCTTGCTTGTAAAACCATGTGAATAAGAAACACATTTAGAAAAGCCAAGAAACTACTTAAAGATGACATATGCAACATTGAAGTTTAAAAGTTCACTGGACTAATTATTAGCAGATGTTTTTAAAAAATTCATAAAAATGTACATATATTCGTTCTTTTATATTGCATAAATCCATCATATGATAAATCTGAAATGAAAAAATGTAATGGATAAGTAAATACAAAGAAAAACATCATATATGAATCACAAATCAATATATCAGATAGAGATAAGATGTCATGATAAGAGAGTAGTAGTTGTTAAATATTGTTATTTCATGTTAGTTTTTAGAAAACAATTCATGTTGGTACGTCATGGTTCTAAAAATTCAAATTAAGATATAAACAAAATGTATATATGGCAAAATGATTTTTCTTGAGTGGCTTTTACTGAACGATTAAAAGCAGTGAGTTTCAATAATAAAACCACTTATAATTTTTAACAATAGACACCAACATAAAGGTAAGCCAAATGTAACAACATTAGTAACATAAATAACAACTTTATGCAAAATCTTGCTCAACACGTTTGCCAAGTCACACACTTTGAAAACATGGTCCATAAATATTATAAGAAGTGTTTATATATGTTATATAAATTTAAATAAATATATTGTGTTTTATAGTTAGTATATATGTTTATATTATGTTGTTTCTATGTCATGGAAACAACATACTATAAACATATATACTAACTACAAAACACGATATATTTATTTAAATTTATATAACATATATAAACACTTCTTATAATATTTATATACACAATAGATACATTTTATACTATTTTAAAAATGCATTTATAAAACAATTATATAACACATATTGCCACATACATATATTTATCAAAAACATTTTAATTTTGAACATAATATAAACATATATGCAAACTATTAACATATATAACTTAAATTGCGTGAACAAAAAATTTAAAAATAACATGAAAAAATCTAAAAAGATTCATATATATACATATATATATATATATATATATATATATATATATATATATATATATATATATATATATATATATATATATATATATATGTATATATATATATATATATATATATATATATATATATATATATTCATATATAAAGACATATATCTCGTAATAAAATATCAAATTATAATCATATTTAATTTAAATCAAATACTTATTGAATAAAGAACAAAAAACAGATAAAAGAACTGCAATCCTAATAACAAAATTTAACGCTTAGCAACAATTAAAATGTCAGTGCTGGCTCAAAATATTAATTTATTTTTCTAAATTTTCTAAAACAGAACAAAAAAAAGGTAATAGCATAACAGAAATGTCAATAAAATAGTAATCAACGGAATAAAATAAGCAAGGTATGAAATGATAGGATTTAACGTATATTTGAATTTTATTAATTTAGGACTTCATAAAACTAAATTAATAAATATAAAAGTAGTAATAAATATTTTTATGATAAAGTTTTAGTAACTCTTTTAGTGCAAAAAAGTACTGTAACTGTACTGGAGATAATTATCTCCAGTACAGTTACAGTACTTTTTTGCACTAAAAGATTTCTTGAGAAATTTAGTAAATTAATTTACTAAATTTCTCAAGAAATCTTTTTAATTTAAATTTTATTTTCGCTATATCAGTTTAAGCATGCGCTTTAAAAGCAAAGAATCTCGTTTTTCCCTTATTTGTTAATATTTGATCAAAATCGGGTTCAGTATCATTCCGATTTTGATCAAATATTATAAATACGTATTTTTGATAAATAAGTGGTATTGAACTCGAATTCGAAACTTAAAACTAAATGCGTATTTTTCTGGTATCAATGGCGGTATGTTATACGTGATCAATACTCCGAGTATTTACAATACTAGATATGCCGACTGGGTTTGTCGTCGATTAATCAATAACAAGTTTAAATTAAGAAAAAATTGTAAAAACTGCAAATATTTATCTCAAATCTTTTTATATATAGTTTTACAGTTTTCAGTTATTTATTTGTAACTTTAATAGATATTGACAAATACGGCAATAAACATCAATATGCATAGCAAATAAAAGGATAAAACAGTTTTAAAAAGCAGTTTTAAAACAAAATTTTGAAAACAAATGATCATATTAACCACATATACCTAAACAACAACAAAACATTACATAACTATTAGTCAAAAAATAAAAGTACACCAAAACAAAATTTTCACAAGGGTGTATAGAAAATCGTTTAAAGAATAAAAAAAAAAGATGTGAACCCATTACTGTTTATATTAAAGTTATGGATAATTAAAGAAACAAATGAACTAGGGCTAATTACTTCTCCAGATAAAAGCACTAAGTTTTTATCTATTATATTACATCCAACAAAAACCCTAATGTGCCCCTCGTATTTTTCATTTTATTTTTCATCGATGAGTATGGAAGTTTAACCGATAATATTTCTTTGTATGGGTTTTCTCAAGTTAGTTGAAAGAAAGAACTATTTTTATTAATAAGTTCTTATTTATAAAAGAAATTTTATTTTAAATTGATGATGAGGATTTTTTAACCATGGTTTGAAAATAATCAACACCAGTTATACTTGTATTTAAACAGATTTTGTTGGCATTTATCCAGTTGCAGAGCTTTTTTTAGATCCTAGTTGACATTTTTAATAATTTTATTGATTATATATAACCCTAACCCTGACCAACCCTAACTGCTGTTATTTCATGTGTCTATTTGTCCATCTCAATTTGGTGGTTAGCTTCTTTGTGACTATAGAAAAACTATAGAAAAGTATATCATTCCTGCCATTTTATGAAATACATCAAATTGTTTTAACTGGAAAAAACATTTTTGTCATTTAGGTTTAGGCAAAAGTTACCAAATTTTTTAGGTATAACTGTGACCTGACTTCCGGTATGAACTTGCAAGCCTTCACAGGAAGCGCGTGCGGCTGCACACCTTTTTCAGCCCTGCCTAAAGTAACTTTTTTTTGACAACTTGAATTTATTTTTATATAGTGAACGTTTTAATAATTTGCGGCAAAATAAAACTGTAAGAAACTAAAGAGAATAAAACCACAATACTCGAAGAACCAAAGATTATACGAAATAGAAAACCTAAACAAAATAAGCTAAAAAAATGGAATATTAAAAAAAGAAAATTATTGTAAAAAAAAATAATATACCTAAATATTTTGCTGGTTTTGTTTTCATATTTTTAGGGCATTTGTTATTTTCCACTAGCAAAATTGATAGTTACAAGTCAAGGAAAAAAGTATAGAAGAATATAACGAAAATAAAAATATTTTTTGTTATACAATTTTCTTGCAACTTTTTTCAGTCAGTATATTAAAAAAATACTTTATAAGTTGCGCTAGAAACATTGATAATTTTTAAATTTTATTTTTACAAATGGTTTTACTAAACTTTACTGACTTTATCAATGCACAGGAAAGCCAGTAAACTAATTGCTATTTATATGTATAAAAACAACTTTTTTTAAAAACAAGTTTTTTATGTAAAAAAAATAAGAAGTCATTAATACTAATAGTTTAATATAAAATATTTGGTTGTTTTTAATACCCCGATTGAAATAGTCTGCACTTTAGTAGGATTACCCAAGTTGTGCATTTAAACCCAATAGCTTATTTCCTGATGAACGATTATTATTGATGATGCTCCAAAAGCTTGTGGGGTAGTGCATTGTTACCTTATTGAATTTTTTTAACGAAATGTTAAGGAGCTTTTTTAAAACATTTTTTAAAGTTTTTAAATACATTTTTTTAAACAGTGCAATCCTTATGTTCATTATCTCTAGTAATTCATATTAACATTGGAAATTAGGCATTATAAAAGAAACAATTTGAGACATGCATCAAACGCAGTAAATACATTTATTAAAGAAATTATAAAGTTCTTTTCAACTTGTCGTCATTAAAAAACTGTTAATGAAATAACATATTTTACGAACAAATAGCAATTTATTTTCTTATTTTCCTGTTATATACATATAGATAAAAAAACATCAAATCAAGCAAAAACATTTTTTAAAGCGAACACACAAAACGAATAAACGTTATTAAACGAATAAACGTATTTTAAGCGAAAACACACAAAACGAATAAACACCCCAGTCGGCATATCTAGTATTGTAAATAATCGGAGTATTGGTCAAGTATAACATACCGCCGTTGATACCAGAAAAATACGCATTTAGTTATAAGTTTCGAATTCGAGTTCAATACCACTTATTTATCAAAAATATGTATTTATAATATTTGATCAAAATCGGAATTATATTAAACCCTATTTTGATCAAATATTAACAAATAATGGAAAAACAAGATTCTTTGCTTTTAAAGCGCATGCTTAAACTGATATAGCGAAAATAAAATTTAAATTAAAAATGTTTCTTGAGAAATTTAGTAAATTATCCCCAGTACAGTTACAGTACTTTTTTGCACTAAAAGAGTTACTAAAACTTTATCATAAAAATATTTATTACTACTTTTAAATTTATTAATTTAGTTTTATGAAGTCCTAAATTAATATAATTCAAATATACTTTAAATCCTATCATTTCATACCTTGCTTATTTTATTCCGTTGATTACTATTTTATTGACATTTCTGTTATGCTATTACCTTTTTTTGTTCTGTTTTAGAAAATTTAGAAAAATAAGTTAAAATTTTGAGCCAGCACTGACATTTTAATTGTTGCTAAGCGTTAAATTTTGTTATTAGGATTGCAGTTCTTTTATCTGTTTTTTGTTCTTTATTCAATAAGTATTTGATTTAAATTAAATATGATTATAATTTGATATTTTATTACGAGATATATGTCTTTATGTATGAATATATATATATATATATATATATATATATATATATATTTATATATATATATATATATATATATATATATATATATATATATATATATATATATATATATATATATATATATATATATATATATATATATATATATATATATATATATATATATATATATATATATATATATATATATGAATCTTTTTAGATTTTTTCATGTTATTTTTAAATTTTTTGTTCACGCAATTCAAGTTATATATGTTTATAGTTTGCATATATGTTTATATTATGTTCAAAATTAAAATGTTTTTGATAAATATATGTATGTGGTAATATGTGTTATATAATTGTTTTATAAATGCATTTTTAAAATAGTATAAAATGTGTATAAATATTATAAGAAGTGTTTATATATAAACACTTCTTATAATATTTATATACACGATAGATACATTTTATACTATTTTAAAAATGCATTTATAAAACAATTATATAACACATATTACCACATACATATATTTATCAAAAACATTTTAATTTTGAACATAATATAAACATATATGCAAACTATAAACATATAAATTTATATAACATATATGTTATATAAATTTAAATAAATATATTGTGTTTTGTAGTTAGTATATATGTTTATATTATATGTCTTTATGTATGAATATATATATATATATATATATATATATATATATATATATATATATATATATATATATATATATATATATATATATATATATATATATATATGTATATTTATATATATATATATATATATATATATATATATATGTATGTATATATATATATATATATATATATATATATATATATATATATATATATATATATATATATATATATATATATATATATATGTATGTATGTATATATATATATATATATATATATATATATATATATATATATATATATATATATATATATATATATATGAATCTTTTTCGATTTTTTCATGTTATTTTTAAATTTTTTGTTCACGCAATTCAAGTTATATATGTTTATAGTTTGCATATATGTTTATATTATGTTCAAAATTAAAATGTTTTTGATAAATATATGTATGTGGTAATATGTGTTATATAATTGTTTTATAAATGCATTTTTAAAATAGTATAAAATGTGTATAAATATTACAAGAAGTGTTTATATATAAACACTTCTTATAATATTTATATACACGATAGATACATTTTATACTATTTTAAAAATGCATTTATAAAACAATTATATAACACATATTACCACATACATATATTTATCAAAAACATTTTAATTTTGAACATAATATAAACATATATGCAAACTATAAACATATAAATTTATATAACATATATGTTATATAAATTTAAATAAATATATTGTGTTTTGTAGTTAGTATATATGTTTATATTATGTTGTTTCCATGACATCGAAACAACATAATATAAACATATATACTAACTATAAAACACAATATATTTATTTAAATTTATATAACATATATAAACACTTCATATAATATTTATGGACCATGTTTTCAAAGTGTGTGACTTGGCAAACGTGTTGAGCAAAATTTTGCATAAAGTTGTTATTTATGTTACTAATGTTGTTACATTTGGCTTACCTTTATGTTGGTGTCTATTGTTAAAAATTATAAGTGGTTTTATTATTGAAACTCACTGCTTTTAATCGTTCAGTAAAAGCCACTCAAGAAAAATCATTTTGCCATATATACATTTTGTTTATATCTTAATTTGAATGTTAAGAACCATGACGTACCAACATGAATTGTTTTCTAAAAGCTAACATGAAATAACAATATTTAACAACTACTACTCTCTTATCATGACATCTTATCTCTATCTGATATATTGATTTGTGATTCATATATGATGTTTTTCTTTGTATTTACTTATCCATTACATTTTTTCATTTCAGATTTATCATATAATGGATTTATGCAATATAAAAGAACGAATATATGTAAGTTTTTATGAATTTTTTAAAAACATCTGCTAATTATTAGTCCAGTGAACGTTCAAACTTCAATGTTGCATATGTCATCTTTAAGTAGTTTCTTGGCTTTTCTAAATGTGTTTCTTATTCACATGGTTTTACAAGCAAGGTATGCAAGCAAATTTGAGCTGAAAATTTTTTTTAGCCTGTAAGGAGAATTGGCGTTACACTTTTAAATTTAATTTGTTTAAATATAGTAGTTTTAACAAATAAATGTTTGCTTGTTCTTTGTTTTTTTACTTATTTGTTTTCAGATTCTCAAGAACTTGGCAACTTATCTAAGTAAGTTTTTTTTTTCTTTTTAGTGCAATTGGAAAGAGCAGAAAGTTATTTTTTAGAGCAATTGAAAAGAATTAAAGTGTTTTTTAGTTACTTCACACGGTATAACTGATACTGATTTGAGTAAGTTTACTATTTTGTTTTATTTTATATTTGATTTATTTGATATTTGATATATGTTATATTAGATATATATTTTATGTATTTAACATGGAAAACTGACTGTAATTTGTTGACACAAAAGTTCATAAACATAAATCTGCCTATATTTCAGTATATTTTATATTTCTCTGTATCTTTATAAATATTCTTTCTTAGAAAAAATAACAGACTAGAAAAAATAAATAAATTCCTTTTAAAAGTAGTTGAAAAAAATGATGTATTTCCATATTTCATTGTGTAAAAAGTGTAATACCACTTTTTAAAGGTATGTGAATAGATATATAGGGGAACTTGGGGCAAGATGACGACTGTTTCAAAAAACGCCTGTATCTTAGTCTGTCCCAAAAATTAAAACTTACCTTTAGCTGGTGATGTAGCAATGTAATAAATCAAGTCAAACGAGGATAAAAAGTTTTTTTCTCAATGTCGGAAAAACTTTTTTAATACTTAGCTTTCGTCACAAAAATAAGATTTAAAAAGAAACCATTGATAAATCTAGTAAAATTAATCTACTTCCCTTTCAGCTAAAATCAACTGTTATATTTAGTTTTGCTTAAGAGATAACTGTAGGTCGTCATCTTGCCCCATTCGTCATTTAAATAATTAATTTAGAGTAAAATATACTGATTGACAGTGCTTCATTTTTTTATACAAGATTGTGCATTTATTATTTTTATGCATTAAGGTAAAATTAATTTTGTGCATTGTAGTCTAGATTCTTTTTTAATTAAAAATAATTGATGTAAATAAATGTTGTTTGATATTTTTGATAAACGACTAATGTTTGTAAACATATAAAAAGATATGGATTTCAATAAATCTTAAGTTTAAATAAAGTCTTTGGTTAGAAAAGATCACAATTTGTAAGATTCTTTTACGTTCATTTATTCAGTTGCAGCAATATAAGATTACTGGTAATATGTTTAATGATAATAGTTAAATTGAAATAGATAGTATTAGGCTCAACGAAGTTATAATGTAAATGCTTATAGGCAACTTGAAAATAGTAGTCAAATGAAAAAAATAGATCATTTCTAAGAAATATTTTACGATTTGCTTGCTATTTTATGGTATAATTGTTTAAATTGTTTAACTATAATTGTCCCTCAATTGTTCAAATATTGTAATAAATAAAATCTTTTTATTCCAAGTATTTAAGTTAATAAAATATTTTATTAAGTTGTGGTGTTATTTCCCAGTGTTACTACATTGTGTTGTCTAGCCTTTTTATAATTTTTTTTAATTATTCTGTAGACACAGAGTATATATTTTCTGTTATTATTATCCTAATTCTACTAACAATAAAATGCAAATAGTACTTTTGTAATTAAAATTTTTTTTTTCAATTTCATTTTTTAGGTATTTGCAGGCTTTACTTGACTTTCCGTTTCTGGTACCATTGTTGTGACAGATTTTAAAAAGAACTCAACTGATGTTAATTGCGGTCTTCGTCTTTGACTATAAGCAATGATGTTGCTGATAGGGAGTCAAAGTTAAAATATTTACAGATATATTTGTATTTAATTTTTTAGATAATATATCAAGTTATTAATGTGTTTTTATTGTTATTAATGATTTAATAACTCATAACCCGTATTACGGGTTGCTTTCTGCTAGTCATTATCATTATGTTATGAATTCATATTAGTTAATAAAATTGTATTGAATATTCCCTGGTTATCGCGTTTTATACGTATTTAAATGCGAGTTTGATACTCAGTAGGCGTCGTATTGTATACCTGTCTCTATACGCATCTGATAGCTATTTTTAATGCGCGTTTGACACGATAAAATGGCTAACAAATATTCGTAAATAATGCGTATTCTGGAAAGTTTTAAATGCGCATGTAATACCAGGAAAATATCGTATTGAGTATTCTCTGGTTATCGTGTTTTATACGTGTTTACAAGAGTTTCAAATGCGAGTTTGATACTCAGTAGGCGTCGTATTGTATACCTGTCTTTATACGCATCTAATGCGTATTTCTAATGCGTATGCGACACGATAAAATGGCTAACATACATACCACATCGATACGTATTTAAACGAGTTTCTAATGCGCATTTACAACTAAATTTGCCGACTGGGACACAAAACGAATAAAAAAAAAATTAACAAAATTTCTCATAGTTAAAGCGTACATAGCAAATTTGTTTCTTTACTTTTTTTAATTAAATTTTTTTGTTTATTCAATTAAACAAAACTGAGTATTGCGTTACCACTTTTTTTTTTTAGGATTCTTTTTTATTAGTAGATAAGTTGAGCTTTTTGCCGCATTAACACATGTTACGCTAATTATATAACTATCTAGTTACACAATTAGCATCATTCATATATATATGAATATATATATATATATATATATATATATATATATATATATATATATATATATATATATATATATATATATATATATATATATATATTAGGGCTGTACCGGATTCAATTTTTCCAAATCCGGCCGGAGCCGGATTTGCCGGATTTAAATTGACAAATCCGGCTGGAACCGGAGCCTGGTTTCGAAAGCAAATTACAGGAGCCGAAATCCTGTAAATCAAACAACGTTTGAAATGGTAAACAATGTTGACCATTTTCAATACCAAGTGACAACTTTTTTCTGTTAAACTTTATTTTTTTTTATTAAAAAAGAAGGAAAAATTTTCAAATATTATAAATAAAACAATATAACAGAACAATATAACAGAACAAAATAATTAATAAACGATTTTTTTCTATTTACTAAATTAATCTATATGCATAAGACTAAATAGTATTTAGTCTTTGATCAGTTTCGAATTGTACTTAAGAAATATTAGACGAGCTGCATTATGTGAAAGGAGTGAGCTGCGGTGATCATTGAGGACCTCCCCAGCAACACTGAACAAACGTTCTGATGGTACACTTGTCGGCGGTGCACCCAAATATATGCGAGCTACTGTCGCCAGAGCTGACAATCTCTGCATATTTTTACTCCACCACTGTAGTGGATCAGCGAGTCTATTTATTTCTGGTTCTGCCAGATACTAGCTTAGCTGAGTTTCAATGTTTGTTGGCAATTGTTGTTCAGGTGCTGACGTAGATTGAACAATTTCATTAATACATCGCCAGAGTAATGATGATGATGTTGAAGAATTATCCAGCCAGATTTTTTTTGCTGGAACTTCTTCAATTTTTTTAATTTGCTGCTTAGCATGCTCAGAATGACTTTCATCTTGCATTGATACCCTCTGCACTGTAACTTTATTGAATGCAAGCAGAATCGCTGCCTTTGCAGCTGTCAGTGTTGCCTGTGATGAAAAGAATTTAGTTTTAAATAGTGGATCAACCAACGTCGCCACTGTATAAAGAGGTTTCTCCTCAGTGCCTTTAAAACGCTCATCCAATGACTTAAGTAGTGTTGACTTCATAGTCCTTACACCTGCATCATTGCCTTCATTTTTCAACAGGTTCCGCAGAGCTGTTACAATAGGGATAACCAGTGATATATGTGCTGTTTCATAGCTAACTTCACGAGTAGCCTCTTCAAACGGAGCCAGCATACAAACTACATTCTCCACCACAGACCATTGATATGCAGTTGGGCAATAAGTTCCATCAACTTCTGAACAGTAAACAGTTAATGCACGACGCTGTTCACATAGTCGGCGCAGCATGTAAAACGTTGAATTCCACCTTGTACTCACGTCTTGTATCAGCTGGTGGTCTGGTAAACAAAGTTCAGCCTGCAGCTCCTTGAACCGACCAGTCGCAGACGAAGAATGCCTAAAATGACTAACTAATTTCTTAGCAATACTTATTATATCTGATACTGCCCACTGGTTGAGCAAGCCATCATGTACACATAACTGAATAGTATGTGCAAAGCACCCAAGGCTATCTATGTTGGCATCACAGAAACATTTCGATATGTTTGCCGTATTATCGCGAAGTACGACATGACAGCGTCCAACGTCAATGTTCCATTTGTCAAGCATCTGCTGAAAGGCAGTCATCAGTGCAGGGGCAGTATGATGTCCAATGAATGGCTTACAATCCAACACAAAGCTCATGTTTTCAAAGTGCTCTGTTAGCCAGTGGGCAGTTAAACCCATGAATGATTGCACAGTATTGCCTGATGTCCATGCATCAGTGGTAAATGACAGAAATGGAGAAGTTACTGGATTTAGTACTACCAATTGTTGAGCACACACTTCATCGTTTATTTCAGGAATTAATCGCTCTGAAAAATATTTCCGTGATGGAACAGTGTACCGCCTCTCTAAAACTCTTATCAGTTCAACGAAGCCTGTCTTCTGAACAACCTGAATCGGTTCCATATCAGTTATAATCATTTTAGCAATGGCACGATGAATTCTAATTGATGAGCTGTTGTTGATATCCCATATTTTTATGCGTGCAACTTGTTCTGGAATTGTGTACTGAACCATGGCTTTACTGGTTGCGGCAGTTGCACCAGGCTTAGCATTTCGCAGTGCTACAGTTTCAGCTTTCTTCTGTGAGTCAGCAATTTTTATTTGCATTTCGTTGTATTCTTTAGGATGTTTCGAACGAAGATGTGTTATCATAGACGAAGTTAAAAACTTTTTAGGTTCACCAGCTTTACCACGTGACAAGATACTAGGACACAGCAAGCACTGGCATTTTGAGCTGTCGCTATATAGCGACAGCTCAAAATGCCAGTGCTTGCTGTGTAAATTAAAGGATATCCTTTAATTTGAAGAGTTCCCAAACTGGACAGCTTTTATCATTTTTTCCTTTGCCTGCCATCTAGTTAGAAAAAGTTAAAACAAATCTTATGAATGATTATACAATTTTTGCAAAGTAGTTGAATGTAATATCTAAACATAAATATAGCTAAACGTTAGAAAATTGTTTATATTATATTCTTAATTATATTTGAAATAAACAACTTTAAAAATTTGATATTTTGAATAAGCGTGAATTGATTTGATTAATAAGCAAAAATAAAGTAACAAATTACTTCTAAATATTGTTTATAATAAATAAATTTTATTTAAATTATCAAAGAAAATATTATATTATGTTAATAAGGTAGTTTTATTAATTAAATGCTTTAAATAATTTAATATTTAATTAAGTATGTATTTTTATAAATTTAAATCTTTCAGAAATATTTCAACGACTTATTTTTTCGAATTTCGAATTTTTTTTGCTCTGAAGTTACCAATTTTAACTATCGCAATGAATGGAATCGATAACTTCAAAGGGGAAAAGAAATTGTAAAGAAATGTAAATACAGATACCTTTACAAACATGGAGTACATAAAATATAGAATTACAAAGAACATTGATTTGTATAAATAAAAGCAAAAAAGATGTAATAAATAACTGACCAAAATTCAGAAATCCGGCTAAAATGTGGCCGGATTTCAAAACTTTTTGCCGGAGCCGGATTTAGGCCGGATTTGTACAAATGACCGGATTTCGGCCGGAGCCGGAAGCCGGTACAGCCCTAATATATATATATATATATATATATATATATATATATATATATATATATATATATATATATATATATATATATATTATATTATATATATATATATATATATATATATATATATATATTAATATATATATATATATATATATATATATATATATATATATATATATATATATATATATATATATATATATATATATATACATGTTATAAAAAGTTTTAAATAAATATATATATATATATATATGTATATATATATATATATGTATATATATATATATATATATATATATATATATATATATATATATATATATATATATATATATATATATATATATATATATATATATATATATATATATATATATATATATATATATATATATATATACTGCTAGATACCAGATAAAGTTGACAGTGTTTAAATTGTTTATTAAAGTCGACACTTTTTTTTTTTTTTTAAATTTATTTGTATGATTTGAATAAATTACCCAGACGGCACATCTGGTTTTATTCTCGGAATTAATACCCGTATAAACACGTGTTTGTTACGATCCAGGCGTAAACCAAAAACACGTGCATTTCACGGGAAGTTTAACTGGAGTTTTACACGTGTTTTCTAAGTTTTCCAACAAGAGTTTTTTTATGTTTTAAATACGTGTTTTTGAGGTTTTGAACTCGTGTTTTAAGAGGTTTTAAATTCGTGTTTTTTATAGTTTAAAACGGACTTATGGCATTAAATAAAGTTTCCAAACGGAAACTTTATTTAATGCCTTAAGTTAGTTCAGGCATAAGTTTTCTAAACTTATGCCTGAACTAACAGCTGTTCAGCACGGTTTAATGATAACCCAAAAATACGCAGGTTTTGTTAGACACGTTTATAGCTTTAAACATGTAAACCTTTCTTTATATATACTACATTATATTTACGACAATTTTGTTGTATTATTTTTGTTTTTTAAGGTAAATTATTTTACATTAATACTACGAAGAAAAAATAAACAAAGAAATAAAAAACCAAATCATTAAAAATAAGCTAATAAAAGATGCTTGGCACATGGTTACCATACATAATATTTAATTTCGATTGATCGCCTCTTCCGTCATTATAAAATCTAAAATCGTATAACAATACGCTTTCGCATTTTTACAAACAATTACAGTAGCATCGAATGTTCTTTTTAATTTTTCTTAAAAGTCGGGTCTCGAACTTTACTAATTCCTCAATTGAGGTAACCTGTTCAAGTTTAATTTCATTCAAATCTTTATCTAAAAACTATTGCAGTAGCCCAAATTTCTTTTTCCGTAATGGTGTGATACAATCATTTTACGCTAAAACATGGCATCATCCATGGAAGAGGTTTCGTTTGTCTTATTTTTTGGTCGATCTGTATTGGTAATGGTTTTTGATGATTCGCCTTAATCTATTTAAAAAAAAACGAGTTTTATAATAAATAACAAAATAAATGATTATCTTAGTCTATTGTTTTGTATCGTACCTAAGTAAATGCACTATAAAAAAATGCTGTTTGGAAAAACCAGAGTGATGATTCGATGGAAGAGTAAAATTGCTTTTCTCCTTATTAATCACGCTTGTTTGTGTATGTACATTTAAACGGAATCGACCCTTCATTCTTCTTTTCAAATTGTTTTTTAGAGCCACCTACTTCAACCTAAATAAGAGACGCCCTTAAAGAATTTATGAAACCCATTGAGAAACATAATTCATCAAATATACTATTGTACTTTATAAATATTATACACTTTTAAATTAAATGCAAATAATTTATTACTTAGGAAAGACCCAGAAGCCCGAGTATTCACAAGTATTTTCATTAGCATTTATACCAGGATGTAAATCCTCTCTTAATTGATTTTTGCTTATAAATATAGAAACCTTTAAAGGTTGATTCGAAACCATCTCATTTAGGTTTTGTTACTTGTTAAAGTGCAAATATCCTGTTTTAAGATAAATTAGACTAATATACACTCAAATATAGGTAATAAATATAAACATAAGTTATACATAATATTTAAAAAAATCAAATGCATACATGCCCCCTGTTCATTAATAGTCACCTACCTTAATCAGCATTAATATTATTATCTTCATTAAGTTTCTGAAGTCTTCTATAGATATATTGTCTTCATCTAGATTATGTGATAAAAGTAAAACTCCTAAAAGATAAAATTTGCAAAAACAAAATTTACCAGAAATATTAGTGTCATTTTAAATTTTTTGAAGTTAAAGATAAATAACTAGAGTTTCAATACAAGTATTTTCATTAACAGTTGTACCACCATTAATATTTTTTCTCATTCTCTTTTTCGTTAAACATGTGAAAAACTTAGTAGTTGACTTTTAGTAGAATTAGTAAGATTATTTTAGTAAACTATAAGTAAGTAGAAGACTTATAGTAGAGTCTTTTCAATTTATGCTTTGTTGCTTATTAAAATCCACATATTCTGGTTTAAAAATGTTATATATATATATACATATATATATATATATATATATATATATAATATATATATATATATATATATATATATATATATATATATATATATATATATATATATATATATATACACACACAAACAAAACAAAAAAAGTTCACCCTTACCTTAATCAGCAAAAAAATATCATTTCTGCAATCAGATAGACTATACAAGAACTTTTCTAGCTGGCTTCTGCTCATGCCATGTTTTTTATACTGCTGACTCATTTTTGTATCTTCTCAAACAATTAAAAATTAATTTAATATTTACATAATAATTTTCAAATATAAACAATTGGTTTACAGATAAGTAAAGTTACTTACGAACAGTATTTTGCAACAAAGTATTACAAGATTTTGCTGTCAATATTGGTAGAGAAAGTTTATTGAAGCATAGGTAGTATATTGGTGCAGCCTCAAAGCTCGAAGACAAATTTAAACATACAGGTAATAAATTTCCAGCTAAAACTGATCGATATTTTTTCATATATTCTTTCCACTATGCTGAACTTGTTCTTTTCATTTTTGTTAAATAATTATCATTAATAGGATATCCTATAGCATTTAGTACACACACCTTTATATAGGAACAACACTAGTATTTTTCAAACATATATAAATAATAACAATACTAATAGTAAAAACAATAATACTATTAACACAAAAAATGTATTATATATATATATATATATATATATATATATATACATATATGTATATATATATATGTATATATATATATATATGTATATATATATATATATATATATATATATTATATATATATATATATATACATATATATATATACATATATATATATATATATATATATATATATATATTCATCGCAGAAATAAACACACATATACAGATACAAATACACACAAATATAGATACGCCAAAATAAACACACATATGTGTGTATATGTGTACATATTACGTATACATAACATATACATTTATTTATAAGTGTATGTATGTATGTATGTATGTATATAAGTATATATAAGTATACATATATATATATATATATATATATATACATATATATTTATACATACATACATAATATATAGACTTTTACATACATACATATATACATATGAATACATAAATAAACACATACATATTTTATATATGTATTATACATACATATATAAAATATACATTGTATAAATTATATAGATACACAAGTGTGTGTATATAGATACACGTGTGTATATATATGTGTATATATATATACACATATATATACACACGTGTATATTTATATGTGTGTGTGTTTGTGTGTGTGTGTATATATATATATATATATATATATATATATATATATATATATATATATATATGTGCATATATATATTTATATGTATATATATATATATATATATATATATATATATGTGAATATATATATTTATATGTATATCTATATATATATATATATATATATATATATATATATATCTATATGTGGATATCTATATATATATATATCTATATATATATATATATATATATATATATTTATATGCACATATATATATATATATATATATATATACATGCTAATACTTAACAAAAACTGAATTTATTTAACACATAAATTTTCTCGACAAATGTTTTCCTGAATGTTCTTGTTACACACTCTAAAACCTTCCGAATAATAAAAATGCAATAAATTTGAATAATCGCGTGCTTTCAGTAATGGTTTCACATTCGTTGCGAAAACTTTTGATAATTTAATACTCCATTTTTGTAACTGAAAAACCATCACTAAAAACTTAAAATCCAAACTGGTTTTTTGGTAAAATATAGTAGTAAATTTCACGGAATCGAAACCTTATTCTTGACACGTGTTATTCTTAGTGTTTTCGGGAGTTTTAAACACGCAACAGAAACCACGCGTAACTTTTAAACGAGTTGTGCCGTCTGGGTATATCATACAATAGATTTTTAAAAGTCTATGTTATAAAACCAATCAAGCGTAACTTGTTTATTTTAACTTTGAATGAAAACCGTCGACTTTAATTTTAAAGCTTTAAAGCTCTAAACTTTAAATCTTTAAAAACCTAAGTTAAGTCGACTCCCGCATAAATTATATCAACGTTAAGTATAGAAAAGTATTTATGTTATTAAACGTTTATATAAATAAATTAATAGATAACATTAAAATCTTTTAAGATAAAATAAGTAAATATTGTTTTGTTTAAGAAAAAAAAACTAAAAAAACTAAGAAAAAAAAACTAAAAAAAAAAAATACACATTACAAATTGCTAAAAATGCATTAAAGTATGTGTCATCTTAAGCGTTATATTTTCTAACTTGATAAATATATGCTTTTAAACTTTAATTCTTTAGTTTCTGAGAAATAATTATTAGTTTAATATAAGCTATCCTATTTTATAAACATATTAACAATATTTATTAAACGATGCCGTTCTACAGTATATTTTGTAAAGAAATGTATTAAAAAAAAACATTAAAAATTTAAGTCGACTCAATTTTGTCGCCTTTAAATATTTGTCGACTTAATCAGCTTTTTGATACTTAAACCAGTGCCGTGGCGTGGTACATTTGGGCCCCCCCCCCAAATCATTTTTTTGGGCCCTATTTTTGTGGCATCACATTACAGGATATATATGCGTCACATTTTTTCTAAAGGCTAAAAACATCAAAAATAAGACATATAAGTATAGACAAACGTATATGTACGGATAATTATCAGAATAATGTTTGTTATATTATATTGGTAATACTTCAAAACCTGTAATAAATCACATATTCACAATTGTCACAGAAATGACTTGTGGCGAACTTTCATACTTGCAAATTTGTTGATTATCTCCTCATAATTTAATTTTCTTGCCACATCGTTCTCAATTGACAGCATCGCCAGAGAAGACAAGCGGTCATCAACCATTGTTGACCTATAAAAAGTGAAAAGAAATGCATAGAGCTACATCTATTATGTATAAAGTAGCAAGATTAAATATACTGACCTATGAAAAGTCTTAATCAATTTTAGCTTGCTGAAGCTACGTTCAGCACTTGCGACAGTTACTGGTGAGGTAAGGATTATGCGTAACACAATGGCAAGATTTGGATAAGTTCCTTGCAGCTCTTCTTTATAAATGTAATTAAGAAAATCATGTGCAGATTTCATGTGAGTACTTTCTTTCTCCTGTACCACTATGACAAATCGTTTTAATTCCATTTCCAGATCATCCGAATCTATATCGCCAAGCTTTGCTTGCAAATTTTTGCAATATAAAGACAAAGAATTTTCTTTACAGATTTGAATAAGATTCTCAGAACGGTATAGGAAGTCATAGAGCTCTGTGATACTACTGACTTGTTCAAAACGCTCCTTTACTGATCCCATTGACATGTCAAGGAGTGGTAAAAAGAAATCAACTTTAAACTTCTGTTCTAATTGGATGGTGTGAGCTTCATCGGCACACTCGTATGAATGAATCATCTTTTTTTGTCGGGAACGCACTTCTGGAAAAATTTTTGCAATGTCCAACACTTCTGCGATTTCTGATGCTTTCATGTGTGCGTCTGAAAATCCAGTTTCACGATATTGCTGAAGAAATGTATATGTGGCCTTTATTTCACTATCCAAGACATCAAGGGAAGTTGTAGAGGACTGCAGAAGCTTACTTGATTTGTTAATTTGGTATAAAATGTCATACCAAATAACGATTGACAATATGAATGGCCATGTCATCATATATTCCATCAGCGAACATACTTCTGTAGCTGTTGCGCCATCTCTCTTCTCTAGAGCATACACTTCCAATTTTTCTAATGCCTCTAATATCTCTTTCAGGTGATAGCGAAGAGGTTTCACACAGTTTATTCTACTTTCCCATCTGGTATCGGATTGAGGCTTGACAGAAATGGGTATACATGACTTTAAAATATGCCATCGAGCAGGAGATGATGAAAAGAGTGTATACAATCTTGAAAGAACTCCGAAAAAAGTAATTGCACTGTTGGATGACTTTGCACCGTCAACAATGACTAGATTAAGTGAATGGTTTGCACACGGAACATATAGAGCTTTGGGATTCATTTGAAGAAGCCTAGCTTGAACACCCTTTGCCTTTCCTTTCATGTTAGCACCGTTATCATAGGATTGGCCTCGACAGTCAAGAATATTTAATTCCCACTTTTTTGTCTGATCTAGAAAGGCATCCAAAAGCCCTTTTCCAGTGGTATCATCTACCTTGAGATATCCAAAGAAATTTTCAGAAATGTTGATACCTGTCCCAGGAATGCAAACTACTGATCGTAGGATTATGCTCATTTGTTCTTTATGTGAAACGTCTGGCGTACAATCCAAAATAATGGAAAAATATTTCGCTTTCTTTACTTTGGAAAGGTTTTCGGCTTCAATCTCCTTGGCTAACAATTCAATCAACTCATTCTGGGTATCATTGCTCAAATAATGTTCATTAGTTTCTTTCTTCTGAATCCGACGTAAAAGTTCATCGAGCACACTATCATACTTCGCCATCAATTCAAACAACCCAAGAAAGTTTCCATTGTTCTTGGAACCAATGACCTCTTGTGAACCACGGAATCCAAGATTCCTCGCAGAAAGAAATAGAGTGATGTCTAGTAATCGTTCCAATACTGCTCTCCAAAATTTTCGCTCTTTTTGAAGCAACTTGTATTGATGCTCATCAATGGTTGTTTGATTCATTATGCCTGCAATGTTGAATTTGGTAAAATATATAAATATTTATTATATTTAATGACAAAATTTTTTTTAAAACAGTTTACCTTTTCGTAATGTAATCCACTGTTCAAAGCACCTGAGATGTGTACTTCCTGTTTCATGATCATTCAGTTTTTTGGATAAACCTTCCCATGTGTTCATCCCTTGTCGGAATGGTGAATCTGATATACCAAAAAGTTTGCAACAGAAGCAAAAAACTTTATTACTTTTCATAGAATACACAAGCCATGACCGTACAATAGTTTCTCCATTCTTCATCTGTCGTTTATAATAAGTCACTGAAAATCGTCGTCTTTCTTGATTGTGTGGAAAATCTATCTCAATTTGCTTTACACCACGTTCAACAATGTCACACCTCTGTGCATCAGAAACATTTTCTGGCCAATCAGAAGGATCATCACTGAGAAAAAGAAGTGGCAGTGTTGTGGCAGTTGGTATACACTCACAGATTGCCATATTAGAGTCTCCTTCAGCAGACAAACCAAAACAAGAAACAGAATCATTTTCTGCATTGGCTGTAACATCATTATTGGTTTCTGTTATTGCTACTGATTCACCATCAGCTTGAACTGCTGGTTTCAAAAATTGTGTAAGTTTGGGGTACTTAGTTATTACTTCCCTGGCTGCAGCTGCTTCTCTTCTCTTAGCTGCACCACTTTTCACTTTCTTCATTCCAATAATTAATACCTAAAAATAGAACAGATAGTTTATAAAATTTACTTTTAGGTCCTACTATAGTACTATACCTATTTAATTTATACAAATAAATTAAATGAAAAATAATAATGTCTCCTAAAAATAATAAACTTACCGGCTCAGCTGATTCAGCCACGCTCACTACGAATTTTGAATAATGACGATTGCGTTTCGGTTTAACCAACTACACACACATCATACAGTCAAATGAAGCAACTGACACGCAGAAATCAATATTTCAAATCGTATTTCAACTCACAATTTTTTATTACTATTCTAGAAAGTTATTAAAAAAATTAAAGAAAATACTTTTTAAAATATTATAAAATTTTAAAATGTTGTATTGCTGACGGCCCACCGGGAAATATCCCGGTGTGAAAACTCCATGTGAAATAGGAAAACTCATCTTTAAATAAACTGTTCATTATAATATAAATTTGTCAATCTAGTTTGTTTTATTTACATAATTTTTTGCATGCTATTTATGATATCATAATTTGTATTATAATTTTTATTGGTTTGTAACAATTCTATTTGTCGGTTAATATTTCTCTGTAATGTCTTCAAATTTTGATTTTATATTTATATCCAGAGTTTTAAATTGTTATTTAATCTTTTGAAAATGTAGTATGTTAACTACGAAACATGTCAAGATTAAAAAATTCCGTGTTTTTCATAAAAGTATGAGTAAAAATTTTAGAGTTAAGCTACTATATAGATACAGAAACTAAACAAGGATGTCCATTCTCATCAGTTGTTTTTTTTCACATTAAAATTGTCTTAGTAGCATTTATTTTATTTTATAGTTTGAATATAATTGATAATTATCTGTTAAAATAATAAAATGCCATAAAAAATTTTATCATTTTTTAAAAAACGGGCCCCTTATATCTCGTGGGCCCCCCCCAAATGGGGGGTTTGGGGGGCCTTTGCCACGGCACTGACTTAAACTGTCGACTTTAACGGCACGCACAAATATATATATATATATATATATATATATATATATATATATATATATATATATATTTATATTTATATTTATATATATATATATATATATATAAATATTATAAAAAGTTTTAAATAAATAAATAAATATATATATATACCTTATATATATATATATATATATATATATATATATATATATATATATATATATATATATATGTATATATATATATATTATATTATACATATATAATATATATATATATATATATATATATATATATATATATATATATATATATATATATGTATATATATATATATATGTATATATATATAAATATATATATATATATTTATTTAAAACTTTTTATAACATGTATATATATATATATATATATATATATATATATATATATATATATATATATATATATATGTATATATATATATATATGTATATATATATAAATATATATATATATATTTATTTAAAACTTTTTATAACATGTATATATATATATATATATATATATATATATATATATATATATATATATATATATATATATATATAATACAGTACTGTGAATAAGTTTTAGACCACTTATATTTTTACAAAAAATCCCGGATAATTCTTCTCTAATATTAAAGTTTGTAGTTCAAAATTATAAACCTATTAAAACACATGTATTTCAAACAAAATATGGAACAATTACAAACTTTTCAATGTCAAACTTCATAAAAAAACTCTTAATATTTACTATGTCCTCCTTTTGCCTCAATCCCAGCCAATATTTGCCGGGGAATAGATTCATACAAGTTAGTTATAAAATTCTGGGGTATGTTGTGCCATTCTCTTTGAAGTACTTCAAAACATTCTTCAGCATTTCGGAGAGCATGTTTGACCTTTTTTCTGTCCAGGTAATCCCAAAAAATGCTCAATTATATTCAAAACTGGACTCTTTGGAGGACAGGCTATCAATTCCAGTACTCTTTCCTCTGCCATTTTATTTAAATAATTTTTTGATAAAAAAATTATTTAAATTAAAACTAAAAGTTTCGAATTTGGACTCATTGGTGTACAGAACCCGATTAAACATTTCCTGGGCCCAATCGTTGTGTTGATTTGCATATTTAAGTCGTTTTTCTTTATTGCCACACCGTAGTAATTGTTTTCGGATTGCAACACACCCTCTTAATCCTGATTTAAGTAGGTGGCGCCGAATAAAAGAAGAGCTGACATTTTCCCCAGTTGCTGTGTTAATGTCTTTTGCCAGCTCGGTTAATGCTTTTTTTGTATTTCTTAAAGACAGGGTTTTTTAATTTTTATTATCATCTTTTATTAGCTAAGGAGGTCTACCGCTTTTCTTTCTATCTTCAAAGGAGCTAGTTTCTCTGATTTCTGTAACAGCATTCTTCGAATATCTTGTTTTGGATGTAGTTGTTATGACAAAAAGTTAACGATTCTCTGTTAAATGTCCATGCCACCGCTAAAAAATACAGTGATCCCCATTTGTGTGACTTCTTAGAATCAGAGTTCTTGAATGAACAAGTTCATTCAACTCGACCGCCGTGGTGAACAGACGTAATTCTAACAGCTCAAAAAAGAAAGAAAAAAAAAAATTAAAAATGGCTATTACTTTATCCGAAATAAAAGATATGTTCATTCAGCACAAAAAAGAAATACGAACATTATTTAAAGTACAAGAAAAAGTATTTGTGGACTTACTTAGCGATAATTTAAAAATAATCAATACACGCCTAGATGATATTGAAACAAAAACATTGGATTGCACTAAAAGAATACACTTGCTAGAAAATGATATAAAAGACTTAAAAGAAAGCTTAAATTTTCACGAACATTTAATCGACCAAAAGGTGAAAGCTGCTAATGATTCTAAAGAACTTGAAAGCTCTTATAATATTACAATTTTAAACGAAAAATGCAGAATCTCCGAAGATAGGTCGCGGCTTAATAACTTAAGGATAGACGGAATTTCTGAAAATATCAATGAAACTTGGGATGAAACTGAACGAAAGGTTCAGAATTTATTATGTGTAAATTTAGGAGTAAAAGGAGTCGAAATTGAAAGAGCGCATCGAGTTGGATTTAGAAAAGAAGCCCAATCCCGAACCATTATTTTGAAGTTGTTAAGGTTTAACGATAAATCAAGCATTCAAAAAGAAACAAGAAAACTCAAAGGTCTGAATATTTACGTGAATGAAGATTTCTCTCAAGAGACGGCAAGAATACGAAGGAAGTTATTTTCTGAAGCGAAAGTGAGAAAATTAAATGGAGAAAATGTAATCGTCAGGTATGACAAACTTATTATTTTAAAAAATGTTTATAATAATTCAAAATGATATAGCTAGAAATCTATTCATTTTTAATCTTAATTTTAAATATTATAATAATGAAAATGGTTAACAAATCAAACGTAACAAATCTTTTAGAAATTTTTAATAAACAAAACACACTTCTTTTGAATAATGATAATGATCCAGATGTAAACTTTTTTGAGGACGTCATAATCAACTCTAACTATTTTGATATTGAGGAAGTATCTAACCTCATGAATGCGTCACAAATGTTATTTTCAACTCTAACTTTAAACATTCGTAGTATGAACAAAAACTTTGAAAATTTTAAATCAATGCTTAAAAATATAAACTCTGAGTTTACGGTAATATGCTTAATAGAAACATGGTGCA
The DNA here is from genome assembly GCF_038396675.1 of Hydra vulgaris. Taxonomy (NCBI): domain Eukaryota; kingdom Metazoa; phylum Cnidaria; class Hydrozoa; order Anthoathecata; family Hydridae; genus Hydra; species Hydra vulgaris. The sequence goes on from NC_088922.1 coordinate 122,295, forward strand.
GAAATGAAAAAAATAATTTTCAAATTCCAGGTTATAAGGCAATCCACCAAACTCGAGGTGGTGGTATTGGTGGTGGTGTATGCATTTTTGTTCATGACTCAATCCATTTTCAGAAAATAGAAACTTTAAGTATTCAAAACGCGGACTTTGAATTTCTAACTATCGAATTATTAAACCACAATAATCAAAAAAACATTTTAATAACTGCTTTGTATAGACCGCCATGCGGAAATAAGAAATCTTTTTTAAAACACTTAAAATGCTACTTAAAAAAAGTAAAGCACAAACAAATTTACATCATGGGAGACTATAACCTAAATCTTCTTAATGTTAAAACTGATAGCGATGTAAAACGTTTCTCAAACACTCTTTTTCAGTACAACGTTATTCCCTTAATTAACAAACCTACTCGCGTAACTCTTCAAACCGAATCTCTCATTGATAATATTTTTACTAACAACTTTTTAACATGCAACATTCAAAGCGGAATCATAAAAAGCGATATAAGCGACCACTTTCCAATCTTTTTCATTTCGAATTTTTTTAAAAAAGGAAAAAAATGCAAAGTACAAAGGGAAGTAAAAAGGCAGATTAATGAAATTAATATTGAGGCGTTTAGAAATTATTTACTCAAAGTAAACTGGAAACAACTCAATAATTGCAAAGATGTTAATATAGCTTATGATTTTTTTTACAATGAGTTCATTAATGCTTACAACAAAGCGTTTCCGATGAAGGAAATAAAAACTAAGCTTAAAAACCTGCAAAGTCCCTGGATTACAAAAGGGCTTAGTAAATCTTCAAAGAAAAAACAAAGACTATATGAAAAATTCTTAAAAAACAAAACTTATCAAAACGAAAAAAAATATAAAATTTACAAAAACCTGTTTGAAAACCTGAAAAAGAAAGCTAAAAAAAATTATTTCTCAAAATCACTACAAAATAATATTGGTAATAACAAAAAAACTTGGGATATAATAAAGGAAGTGATAGGAAAAAATAAACAAGATCATGGTAATACTTTACCAAAATATGTAAACACTGAAGATGAAAGAACAGTAATTGATGAGCGAAAAGTTATTGCAGAGAGTTTTAATAATTTTTTTATAAACGTCGGTCAAAACCTAGCAAATAAAATAACTCCCGGAAATAAAAATTTTAAATCATATATTAAAGAAGAGGACTGTGTGATGGATGAGCTTGAAGTATCTCCGGATGAACTTCGGTTTGCTTTTAATATGTTAAAACCAAACAAAAGCTCAGGTCTTGATGACATAAGCCCAAGGGTTGTTAAAGAAGTTTTTGATATTATTGAAAAACCCTTACTAATTGTATTTAATCTTTCATTTAATAATGGTATTTTTCCTGACCTCTTAAAACTAGCAAGAGTAGTTCCAATTTTTAAAGACGGTGATATTTCTAAATTATCTAATTATAGACCTATCTCAATACTTCCATGTTTTTCTAAAATTTTAGAGAGAATAATGCATAATAGGCTATACAATTATTTTATAAAACATAAATTGCTTAATAATAATCAGTACGGATTTAGAAAAGGGCACTCGACAGAACATGCAGTAATTAAATTAGTTAAAGAAATTTTAAACGGATTTGAAAACAACCAATATACTCTTGGGGTTTTTATTGACCTCTCAAAGGCCTTCGATACTGTGGACCATACTATTCTTCTTTACAAACTCAGAAATTATGGTGTCAAAAATAATAATTATAAATGGTTTTTTTCCTATCTTAATAATCGCAAACAATGTGTATCTTATGACAAAACCTGTACGAAACTAGAAAACATTTCTTGCGGAGTTCCACAGGGATCTATTCTAGAGCCTTTATTATTTGTTATCTATATAAACGATATTTACTTATCTTCTAGTGTATTAAATTTCAATCTTTTTGCTGACGACACTCAGGTTTTTTATTCCCACTCAAACCCAGTCAATCTTTATCACTATGAATCGTGAGCTTGCCAACCTCAATGAATGGTTGAAAGCCAACAAACTCTCTCTAAATAAAACTAAAAGCAAATATATTCTTTTTTCTAAACCCTCCAAATCTGAAACTTTGCCCCTAAAACTCCCAAATATTTCAATAGAAAAAACTAATTTACAACGGACATTCTGCATTAAATTTTCGGCGTTTTACTTGACGAACAAATAAGTTGGAAAGACCACATTAATTTAATAGAAAATAAAATTTCAAAGAGTATTGGAATTATGTACAAGACAAGACATATGTTGGATAAAAACTGCTTAAAACTTATCTACTTTTTGTTTATCCATAGCTATATCAGTTATTGTAATATTGCGTGGGCCAGCAATTATCCATCAAAATTAAAGCGTATCTTAAATAAACAAAAACAAGCTAGCCGCCTTATATTAAATGCTAATAAATACACCAGTGCCAATCCACTGCTTAAAAAGCTTGGAGTGCTTAATGTTTATCAATTAAATATCTACAGCATTCTTTTATTCATGTTTAGATTTACATATCGTATGCTGCCAAATATTTTTGACGACCTTTTTGTTATTATAAATCATAAATATCAAACAAAGCATTCATTGCAAAACTATCAGGTACCAAAAACCTTATTAAAACAGTCTAATTTCTCAATAGCATACCGAGGGCCACATTTGTGGAACTCATTTCTTCCAATTGAAAGTAAAACTTTAATTTCACTTCAAACTTTCAAAGTTATTTTAAAAAAACAGTTACTTGATTATGACATATCTCAAATTCTATTTTATTTTTAATATCTTCTTTTCCAATTCTTAACTTTTCTTTCGTTTGCTTAAAAGTAAAACATATATTTTTTTTGCTTATTTATCTAAATTTGTATTTATTTCTTTTTTTTTTTTTATACATATATATTTTTATGAATGTATAAATAATTCTTTTTTTTATGTATAAAAAAATGTAAAATGTTTATTTAAAAATATTTATATTATTTTATTGATATTGTAAAAATTTATGATAGATTTATGGTAGTGTAAACGATACAACGGGGCTAGATGATAAGACTTTTGTCTTCTGCCTGCTCCGGTCATATCTTAACTCAAAATATTTTGTAAATAACTTATTATGAAAATGACGAAATAAAAAAAAAAAAAATAAAAAAAAAAAAAAAAAAAAAAAAGACACATCGTTTTAATAAATAAACAAACAAATCTCTCATGTTTTCTTATTAATTTTGTTTATTTATTTAAAATAACATATTCTTTCAACTTTTCTTATATATTATTAAACTTAAGTACGCTTTAAAAAAATTACATAGGAAAAAAATTGTAAATACGTCTAATTATACAAGTGGTCTAAAACTTATTCACAGTTCTGTATATAGATATATATATATATATATATATATATATATATATATATATATATATATATATATATATATATATATATATATATATATATATATATATATATACATAGATATATATATATATTAGGGTTATGACTTTTTTTCAACCTCGTGCTCCTGTACTATTTGATGAACTTTTACCTAAAAAGCACGAAATGAACTATTATTTGAATATCTATTAAAAAAAGTTCATCCCGCCATTGAAAAATTGATTTTATGTCAAAATCGATTTTTCAATGGCTGGGTGAACTTTTTTCAAAAGATATGCAAATAATAGTTCATTTTGTGCTTTTTAGGTAAAAGCTCATCAATCTACAGTACAGGAGCATGGGTTTTAAAAAAAGTCTTAACCCTTATATATATATATATATATATATATATATATATATATATATATATATATATATATATATATATATATATATATATATATATATATATATATATGTATATATATATATATATATATATATATATATATATATATATATATATATATAATTTAACAAAACATGAACAATACTAATATAAAAAAATAATAGTTTTGTAAAAAATAAATTTTTTAATGAAAGTTTTGAAACATAATGTTATTATTACTATTATTATTTTTGCTATTATTATTGCTATTATCATTATTGTTATTACTACTATTATTATGTATTAGTACTTTCATTTTTAAGTGATAAGCCCATATATATAGACTTATCATTTAAAAAAAGAAAGTTCTAATACATGGTATTAATAATAATAATAACAATAGTAATAATAGCAGTAATAATAGCAAAAATAATAATAGTAATAATAATATTATGTTTAAAAACTTTCATTAAAAAAATTTTTTTTGCAAAACTATAATTTTTTTATATTATCATTGCAATATTATGAAGGGGAACCTGTTGCACCTTTGACCACTTTTTGCTTTAAGGCGTTTTTTGCGTAGTCTATTGAGTAAATTTAAACCATTCAAACTATATAATATTCCCTCATATTTTGCCTAAAAATTTTACTTAGGACTTTTTTTTCATTCGACCAAGAAGTATCTTTTTCCCTCGTTTTAATTCTCGTTTTAATTCTTCCGCGTTTTAATTTTTGTTTCCCGCGTTTTAATTTTCATTCGACCAAGAAGTATCTTTTTCCCGCGTTTTAAAAAAAGAAGTCAAATTGGTCAAAGGTACAACACGTACGTTGTACCTTCGATAAATGCGCTTTGTTCCTTAGACCAAAATATTATTATTAAAAAATCATGCAATGTTTGAACCTCTTTAATATTTTAGCTTGTTATATATTATATAGCAACTTCAGGCCTACCTCATGTCAATAAAAAAAAGAAATCTAACTATTTGGTAATCAATCTTAGTTGTCTAAAAAAAAATTAGAAAAATCAATCTTTTCAATCTTCCAAAGACTTCTGTATCGAAGTTACCATACTCAGTCAGTATTACTAATAGTATTACTAATCTATTTAAATAAAATCAGTAACTATAACTATTTAGATAAAGTCACATATTTTCTTTAGTTAGATACTACTTACGTGAAATAATTTGGGTTAAAGTCCAAAATTTTAAATGCAACTTAATTGTACAAAACATGTTTCCTAATATATACAGTAATTTTTATTATTTTAGATAATAAAAGAGCACAAATATATTTTTATAACTTATATTAGCTGACGGTCTATATTCATTTACATATGATCTTAATGCTTTTTATTGGAAATATTTTTATGGTGACAACAAAAAATACAATAATAAAAGAGTATAATATATTAATTATTAAAAATAGTCAGATCAACAACAAACATAAGAGACTGACATTTAGATGAACCGTGACTAATACTTGGTGGTGGAAGTTTCATAAAAGTATCCTAAAGTTTCACATCATAAAGATTGTCATCTTCTTTTATAAATTTTTTACAAAAGTCTCCTGATTTCTTAAGATACATAATTTTGTAAATTATGCCAACAACTTCTATAACTGAAAATCTACTATATAATCTAGAGTATTTCTTTCCGGCCAACTTAACAGTTAAAATATTTCCAGAAACAATTTCACTTTCATGATCAAGTACATTCACTATGGAAATACCAGTAATGGTGGGATGCTTTTTCCAGTAGCATTAATGGCTGCAATCATTGTTATATATTTGCCTCGTTCAGCACTAGTCATGCTTCCTATTTGTTTTTTACCTTTTGGAGCTAGAATTTTTGGTGGTACGTGGATTGTGGTAATTCCTGTCTCATCACAGTTCCAAATATTTGATTGGTCAAAATGATAACGTTTTAAAACATTTTTGTAATTTTTATATACAATTCTTACGGTTTCACTATTGAGTACAGAAGATCTTATAGGTTGTGGTTTACGTAGAGCTAGCTTGTTTTTAATTCTTTTGCGAAAATATCGCAGCCATTGTTCACCTGCGCATTTTTTTTTATCCATGAAGTCTCAATGAGTTTAAGCGAAGCTGTAATGTCTTGCAGCTTCACTTAAACTCATTTTTTGTTGAAGCACAAAATTCACTGCATTAAGCATACCTGTTTCGGAAATCTTTTTGCCAAAAACACCAACCTTGCTCCTTGGCATTTTAAAACTAAAATATATTAGTATATATTAATATAACAGAATTTATTGACTATTTTTATACATTTAATTCTCTATAGCTGTGCAAACAGAATGAACTTGATAATAATATTGCTTCAGCTATCCAAGTAACTAAATTATCAAAATAGATTATTCTAAGTGTAGTAGTGGTCCAAGGATAAATAGTGAATTGCATTAAAATTCAATGGAATTTTTTCATTACCATAATACTAGAAAAAATTTTGTATTAAAAAGCAATAAAGCACAGATGCCTAAAAAGGAAACAATTTTTGTCGGTCAAAGGTACAACGTCCTAGTCTGGTCAAAGGTACACGAGATGGGTTTCTTTAACTATTATTATCTTTGTCCCCATTTACGGTAAGACATAACCATCCCAACTTTTCCATAACAAAAAAATGATGTTGGGTAATGTTTAAAATGTCGTTGATAAATCAAACAACAATACATCATAGTTTTAAAATTAGAATAAGATTAACACAAATATTTACTTTTTAAGAACCAAATCTTATATTTACATGTGGATCGATACCATCTATCCCAAGTATGATGTTTTACTGTAAGAAGAGTTGTCATGGGCTATTATTTCAAATTGCACTTCACATTTTTTTTAAATAATAATAGTAAGCCGACAGAGTAGAGTGACCAAAGGTACAACGTGGTCAAAGGTACAACAGGTTCCCTTACAAACTTATTATTTTAGTTCAGATTTATCAGATTATGATGACATAACTGACATGTTAAATGATGAAGCAGAAGATTTTATAAATGTGCAAGGTTATTTGATTATTTTTTTGTAATTTATATTGAATTAAAGTATGTAAAAATATTAATGTATTTGGTACAAATACATGTTTTTAAGTTAATAAAACACAGTTGTTAAGTTCAGAAAAAAATACAAAACACATTCGCAATTCTATTGAGAAAGCTTCACAATATCTTGTTTTAGATAATGAACAAAACAACATATTAGGTTTGCAAGTTTTTTTTTATTTTTGTTTACAATTTGTCATAGTTATACCGAAATTTTGATTGAATAAAAAGATTTATTCTCTAAAAATGGATCAACATTTAAAATTTTAGATAACATGTGTATTTAAATTTGTGATTCGGTAGAAGAAGCTATTCTATGTCTTCAAAATTAAAAGATATATAATTTTGAGTCTTCTAATCATCATCTCTGTTCAACTTAACTGTTTCATACATTGTACACACATGGCTAGTTTTCCTTTTATTTAAATAATGATTTATTCCTCTTTTCTACTTCATCGTGAGCCTTTTCTATTACAATAAATATAGATATATAACATTCAAAACAGATTTTTTAAGTTAAATATTTTTTTAGATATGCATGCTGATAAGCACAAAGTATTGTGGAAAATGTCTTCAGACTTTCATAACACTTCTTTTATTGTTCTGTCAACAAAAGGATTTGACTGTCACCATAGCTTTGATCGAAATCCTAGTAAAAAGCAGAAATATGTAAAAGCAAAAGAAAATCAGGAAGCAATCTTGACAATCTAGCAGTATTAAAATGTTCTAATTTTGCATTATTTTTGGTTGTTTGAACAGTGCTGGGTAAAATACTTTTTAAAAGTTTGTAAAAAAAAATTACTTTAAAAGTTTGTAAAGTAAAAATACTTTAAAAGTATTAAAAAAAATACTTTTAAAAAGTATTGAAAATACCAAATACTTTGCCAAAACTTACAACTATGGCCACTTTCAAAATTTATTTGAAAAATGTTAAATAATAGGTATAAAACAAAAAAAAAATCAGAATAAATAGCGGCAAAGTGAAACTTTGACGAACAGTTAGTTTAATATACGTGTGCATTGTGGATGTTTGAAGAAGTATTTGAATTAAAGGTATTTGCAATGAGTACAAAATACTAATCAAAAGTATTTTAAGTAAAAACGCTAAATACTTCCAACAAAAACATTTAAAATACACATACAAAGAAAGTACTTAAAATAGTATGTACTTCAAATACTTAGTACTTCAAATACTTCCATTACTGTATTTGACATTATGCTATTCTGCCTAATAATATATTTATTTACTTTAATATTTTATTTCTTCGGTTATTTATTCCATTCCCTATTAGTATGTTAGTAATATAGTTAGTTTAATTACTGTTATGTTTCTCCAATTAGTGTTGCGTTAATTTCTTCATTTAGTATTTAGTATTATATTTTTCATTAAAAATATTTGCTGTATCTCTTAAACAATTTATTTTATATACCTATGTTATGTTTATTATTCAAGATCATTATGTGTTATATATTATTTTATTTAAATGTCAAACTGTTTTGCAATCCTAGGAAAGTAATAGCTATGTGCTGCTTATTTGATTTTAAAACACAACAGAAAGCTAAAGGTTTAATTGTTCTACTTTGTGTGCTGCAGAATGACTTTAAGTGAAAGTCATTATGCCGCACGTGTCTGTCAATAACAGTTTATTGTAACCAGAGCTGTGGTCTTAAGACTTAAAATCCGTCCAGTTTGAGTTACAAATTGACAACTATAAATATATAAATCACTTTCTTTTTTTTTTACTTAACTTGAAAAACTAAAATAAGACTTGGCTTTAACTATAGTGCCAATGTGATTTGACTTGAACTTCAAGTCAAGTCACAAGTTACATATTCAACCTCAAAAATCATTTGGAAAAAAAATTTAGTGAATATCAGCTGCAATAAAAAACTTACTTTGTTTTTGTTTTTTCATATTGCACTATAGGCATATTGAAAGGGGTAGGAAGCTGGGCTAGAAGTGTCAATAGTAGCCCGAGCCATTAAAAAAGACTTACTCTTCTGCTCCTTTTAGCTTAAATTTTTATTTATACAGTTTCTAATTCTATTTATCAATTATTGTTGTAAAATTCTGGAACAGTCTTTCATTCAGTCTATGCTTATGTAACAGTTTATAAATAAATTAATAAAACTGATAATGGTATTTACATATAATGAACTTTTTTAATACATAAAAAGATATTAAAAGGAGTCGGAGCTGTAGAAAAAAGTTGGGAATCAGAGCCGGAGCCATTCATTCCAAAAAACTTAAATCCAAAGTCAGAACCATAAGTTTAAATAAATTTGGAGTTGGAGCCATTCATTTATTTCTAGCTCCCCACCCCTGCTTATTGCAGTGCGCTGTTAATGATGGTCAGACATAACAAAAAATTAAAGGTCAAAAATACAAAGTAAAGTATTTTGTAAATTCTTTTTTTTTTAATTTTGCGTCCTGGCTTTTATTTTTCTTTTTAAAATGTTTTACTGCATCCTCATTGATCTTCGCTGTCTGACAGCTTTCTAGCAAATGTTTGGAAAAGCATTGAATCATAAAAAATTTTTGTCTGGACGGTTAAATTGATCCGGATTTGCTTAACTCAAGATATTGGTTGGCAGAGGTCTCAGTCAAATGTCTGTTAATAACAGATGTTACTTTAGAATTCAAAAAGAACATAAGTTTCAAAAATGTTAATAATAATATGGAAATAATAAATGTAATTGTTTCCTTCTATGTAAATTACTTCTTTTACTTGTTTACATTATTGTAGTAATAGAAAACTATATCAGTAAAAAAATTGTTTAGAGTGAACTACTGTCTCAAAAAAAAGACCGTCAGTTGTCAAGTAACATTTCTGAGTTTGTTAAACGGCATTTTGAATATTCGTGAGATGAAAAGAATTTTGAAATTAACTGTTAATGAGATGTTTGGAGAAAAAAATCTTCCAACTCCTAACAACTGTAGATTTATCCAAGAAATGATATTATCCGTGCTCATATAGTTACGGAATGTAAAAAGCAAAGGTAATATAACATCAATTGAGGAGTGGACTTGCAAAAACAGATAATTCACTTTTTTTTCATTCTGAGATAATGGCAAAAAATGGTATCCAGTAAATCGAATAGCTAAGAATTAAAAAATTAAAAGCTAAACAATAGATATCAATAAAAGAATGTTTAAGACAAAAATTTGAAAATAGTGCTCTTTTGATCTTATTTTTATTACATTTTTTAAAAAACGTTTTATCTAGTTTTGCACGCCAATTATTTTTATATCAGGTTTTGGTCAGAAATTTATTCCTAACTGGTTTTCAAAAAAGCTTTATAAAGTCAACTTGACTAGTGACGATTATAATAATCAATATAATTGTGCAAAACCCCCCGCTGCTTTAGAAAATAAGTAATTTCAATGTTTGATATAGGATTGATAAAGTTGAAACTCAATTATATCTGTTTAAATATTTTGTGATTTTAGTAAATTTTTTTTATATTACTTTTTCCGTAAATATGTCTACCATTTTTATATAACGTTTTTAAAACAAAATGTTGATTAGATAAAAATTTTTTAGTATTTTGCATCGACAATAACTTTTTTTAATCTGGTTTTGCACGGACTAATTTAAGGCAGGTAAAATGTTATTAAAATAGTTGCTTTTAAATAATTCGTAAAGATGTAGGAGTATTACTACTACAAAAAAAAATTGCAAAGTCTTTTTTTTTTAAAAATCTTATTTTCAAAGAAAAATTTAATAAAAAAGGTTTAATTATGTTTTCTGCAATATGAAATTTTCCTCTGGATAAAACTTTATCCAATTAGTCATTCACCTCTTTTTTTTTTAATCATCAAGGAACCTTTATTCTCTCAAGGAATTTTCCATATATATTTGTATAGTTCTTTCAGCTTCCAGTTTTTCCGGATTTCCAAAAAGTTTTCTGTGATAACAAGTTAAAGTATATGTTTTTTAACCTTTTCAGTCAAAAATAAAAAATTACTATACAAAAATTTCAAAAATACTATACAAAAATAGCAAAAATACCATACAAAAATAACAAAAGTACGATACACAAATAACAAAAATACCATACAAAAATAACAAAAAGTTTCTAAAAAAGTTCAAAGTTGTCCAATATTTACCTATATTTTTTATAGATGATCCGATGATTTCTGTCTTACACTTCCTTTTTCATATACTTCAAGAAAGTATTTATTTTTGTTGTTCCACATGCTTCTTCATCTTCTTTCAATTTTTTAATTCTGAACTTACAAAGATTTCTTTGCATTTCCACCACCTTCGTGTTGCAAATAAATATATTGTGTACAAATATATCAATGTTGTTTGTATACTTGTTTGTATTAGTCTTTATTATTTTCTTACATTTTGTATTAAATTGAATTATTTGTAATCGTTAGGTCAGGTCACATGGAGCGCTTTCAATATGCTCAACTCTGGGAAAATATAATGTATGGTCAGAGTAGGTATCAAACCTTGAAACAAGAATTTTAAAATCTACCCTAGCCATTACATAGCCTACTACATAGTCATTAGGGTCATGGTTAGGGTATATTTTTAATTGATACTCGTTTTGCGCACTATATCTTTTTACTGACATTAAGGGGTGGCTTGAAATACTCATCCTCCAACAAGAGTTACACCCTGGGATTATCTTAATATAAAAATTTTGTTTTCTTGATATCTAAAACATGGCTTACCTATAAAAAATTTCTTTTTAGTCATTATAGAGGTTTATAGCAAGTTCCATTTCATTTAAATTTTAGACTACTGCGTGTTATAATTTTTCTAGATTTGAGAGGTTAGAATAAAGCTTTTATTTTCCGTTATGTTACTTTAAGCCAACCGTTTTAGAAACCTAAGCGCACTTGTCAAAGCGTAGTTCAAGAACCGCGGTTTTGATTATTTTATGCCACATTGGCTTATGGCACGCGTGACATCGGTAAATTTTGACACGGAAAAGCACCCAAATGCTATTTCAATTATAGTGCTTAGAGACAAGACCATTATGTCTTCCTAGAACTTCCGTTAAATATATGTTTCAAATCATTATACTTAATTAAATGGCCTGATTTTTAAGGCGATGTAAAGTTTTAAAAATTGAAATGATATGTCGCGTGGAATATTTGAAATTATTAAAGTAAATATATTGTTGAACATATTAGGAAAAGCTCAAAATCTGAGCTTCGGACCATAATCCCAAGAGTTTTATAGATTTTATTTTATATTAATTTGGATAGGTAAAATCACAACCACTAAATTCTAACCGCTAGCCAGCTAGGCTAATTGACTTTGTTTAAAGATTTAAAAAAAGATATTTTAATTGGTATTAAAATTTTAAAGCTTGAAATTGTTAGAGAAAGTTTTCATCAATGCCAGAGTAAAAGTTTCAATAAATCATAAAAAGCTCCCTTTGTATAGCTGTTTGTTATAATATATTGTAAGACAAGTCAACATTTTGCATTCCCAGTGGAAATTTTTTTTTTATTTGAAAATGCTTAAAAAAAAGATTATTATTACAGTAGAATCTTGGTAAGTCTACTACAGTAGAATCTCAGCAGGTCTACTACAGTAGAATCTTGGTAAGTCTACTAGAGTTGATTCTTGGTAAGTCTACTACAGTAAAACCTCGGTAAGTCGGACTCTCATAGGAGATAGATAAATAGTCGGACTTAGTAAATGTCCGAGTTGAGCAAAGCTCTCGGTATTTATAGAAAGTTCAAGGGGAATAGAAAATCTGTTCAAATTAGTAAAAGTCAGACTTATCTAGGGTCCGATTTAACTGGATTCTACTGTATTTGCAAGATGTTCTGTTCTATATAACATACTAAAGAAAAGGCTGTTGAATATTCTTCAAAATTCGGATTACTAAGTTTACTGAAAGGCAAAGTTGACTTTTTAATTAAAGTTGAGTTACATTTATGGTCTTAATCTTCTTAAATTTGGTCTAGATTAGCCAGTTAAATTCTGGTCTTATAAAGTCAACTACGACTGTGCATATGCTAAAGAACTTTTAAAACCCAAGAACAAGCAAAACAAGATATGTAGTTTAATTCTTTTGAACTATTTCCATTTTTTTTTTAAATAGCTCAAGCTAGGTAGCGTATAGAGAGAAGGGCTAAAGGGGAAATAGGCCAGGGCGTGAAGGCTTAAAGGAGCCAAAAAAAATAAAGGTGCAAAAAAAAAAATTTATTGTTAAAAAAGCGCATTTTTTTCATTATTGCCCTAGGCGCAAAAATTCCTGCTACGCCGCTGCTTAGGCAGGAAATAGGGAACCAACACATTAAATCTTAATCTTATATATCTGGATAAGACCATTTGGTTACTAGAGGTCACTACTATTTGGTTATTAAATTACCATTAATATATATGATCATTTTTTAGTAGAGTTTCTTTTTAAAAAATACTATTCTATTCAAGAAACGCATGTTTTATGTAAAGATGAATGATAACGAAAAGAGTTAGTTCCATATTTTGCATAATTATGCCTTAAGCAAATTACTCATAATTACAAGTGGAGTTTGATCGTCATGTGAGCGATAATCTTTTGCCAACCTAAACCGCGATCCAGCAAAGCCTATCATTACGCATGCGCTAAACTTTTTCGGTCTGTGTTTTTTTAGTAACTCTAAATGTACCTTCAGTGCATATTTTTTAGAGCTGTCCTATATACTGAGATCGATCCCTGTTTTGATTGTTAAAAAATTTTGAGTTTCGCTTGTCCAATTATAAAATTTCTTGTTAGCCGGATACTAAGACTAAAGGAGAAGTGGACTTGCAAAACCAGATAATTCACTTTAAAAAATAAAAAGACTTAGCAATATTTTTTGTAGTACTAATTTTCCTACATCCTTGCAAATAAAAATTAATATTAAAAGCACCTATTTTGTCCGTGCAAAACCAAAAAAAAAAAAAACTGTCGATGCAAAATAAAACAAAAATTTTATCAAATCAACATTCTGTTTTTAAAAACGTTTTATAAAAATGGAGGATGTTGTATAAGAAAAAGAATCTTATACAAGCAAAATCACTAAAATTACCAATTCTATACTTAAACAGTTACACTTGAGTTTTAAATTCATTAATCGTATAAATACTTTTATAAGATATAATAACAAAAAATAATGATTTTTCTATCAAATTTTGTACAATATAGTACTTATATTTTTACAAAACTTAACAACTCAAAACATCCGTGATTTTCAATAAAAGTTTTTTTAAAATAAATATTTAAAAAAAGAGGTTTGTTTTCCTAATATTTTTTACAACTCTTACACATAAAAAAGACAACCATTAAAACAAACTATAAATCAGATAGTGAAACTTGACTATGCTGTGATTCAATTATTTGTTTAAAAATAAACTATGCAGTGTAACATTGCGGCACCTGCAGCAGTTATTTGATTGGTTGCAAATGTACGCCATTGTATCAATATTCAACTGATGTTAAATGAAAAAATATAACACCATATAAAACGCTTTTTGAATACTAACGTCAAACCATGGCTTAAAATTTGATTAAAAATGTTCTGAAAAGATTTGAAATGCTAAAAAACAAACTAATTACTTAGTTTTGAATAGTGTTCGCGTTATAACAAGTAATTTTACTTTTTGCCATGTTGAAAGTGACGTAACTACGCCCGCTGTGCAAACAAATCAAAATTAAAGGGTAAAGGAGGAAGGATGTAAAAAACATTTTTTGTGATTGGAGAGTGAAACCTATATTTTAATAAAAGTATGGCGCTTTTATTTAGGTCGGGATCCTGCGTCCGCCCCTGATAAAAGTTGCAGTTTTCGAGTTACACGGTTTGGCTTATTTTTTAAAGGTGCTACGTTGTACTAAACTAGGTTTTTTAATTTAGAAATTATTTAGAATGCATTTAGCATTGTTGTTATGTTTGATTTTTTTTAAAAAAAAGATTAAAATCTTTGAAATATTTTTGTCCAGATCATTATAAGTGATGTATCCAGGGAAAGAGGGGTATGGGGAATAGACTTTCCCCAACAAAAATTAATTTTTCTCTTTTCTTTTAATTTAGAGGTTCTTTGTGAACTTATGGAGCTTTTTTTGTTTTGTTTTGGTAAAAACATCTCTCACCCCCCTCTCCCTCCCACCCCGCTACAACAAAAAAATCGAAGATTTTGTAAATGTTGATCTCATTTAAAAACCTTATATTAAAGAGAGTCCTCCAAATAGTGGTGATAACAATTCTTATATCGAGGAAGGTGAGAATGAAGTCTTTTATCTTTTTAAAATAAGCGATTTATTGAGAATGGGATTGTTAAGAATGTATGTGTGACCAAAAAAATATTTGAAACTTCTGCAGTAAAGCATTCTATTTCACAAAAACACATTTCTCAAAAATTTGGAAAAAACAAAAAACTAAAACTAGATAAAGGGAGTTTAAAATATTTTTATAGCAAACATGAATTTAATTTTTTTTTAATGAATTGCATAATTATAAAATTAAATTCATAGGATATTTAATTTTTGAAATGGTTTCAACTACTTAATTAGTTCCAAAAATTGCCAAAAGCGTATTTAGTTCCCAACAGCATATTTTTTACATTATTTTTTAAAGTTCTTAACAGCTTATTTATTTCCAGTTCTTAACAGCTTATTTATTTCCAAAGATATGGATGTTTTAATATTTTCAATAATTGGAATTTATTAGAAATATTTTCTTAAAGTATCGTGTTTGTATTTGCTACTATTCATACTTGATGTGTTTATATTTACTTAAAGTACATATAAATAATTAAAAATGATTTATACCACTACAAAAAAAAATCAAATATAATTTATACCATTTAAAAAGATAAAAATTACTGTACTCAAATGAAGAAAAAAACAAAATAACAAAACATATTTTTAATGATTTTACAAAAAATGGATACAAGTTAAGTTTAAACTAGAACATTATTCAAAATTGTATCTTATTAAATTACCTCATGGTCCTTGCTAAAAACAATAAGATCACTTTTTTCAAAATCATTTAATAAAGGAAATGACCATAGTTTATCTGGTTTGTTATCGTACTTAACATAGTATGTAATGTGGTTCGTTTTCTATTCATTTGATCGATTTGTACTACTTGTGCAGGTTCCCTAGATACTTCAAGACTTCATAGATACTTCAAGACTTCATATAAACTTCAAGAGAGATTTCTTCTCTTACACGATGTTGAATAGAAATACCTACAAAATCGAATGGATTGTTACTAAATTTTGTAAAAAAATTTCTTATTAAATATTCAGAACACAAGCCTAAGCAAATTAATAGTAAAACAAATAAAAACTTTCCTGCAATCCAGGAACTTTTTTTTAGTTGTTCAATTAATTTCTTCAGTATTGTATTCTGAACTTTTTCAATCAATTTCTTTTCTTGCTATCATCAGCTGCATCACAAGGCTTTAAACTAATACCCAAATTACTTATAAATTGTTTGTTTTGTATTAAATTTGCTTCAATGTCAATAATAAGATTTTCATAGAATTCTTTCCAAGTCAAGTTTCTTTATTTGGTTTCTTCTAACTTTGTTTTTTTAAAAACGTTTTTTTTTCGCATTTCACGCTAAGATGTCGCAATAAAAACCAAGCTAAGCGAGGAGTATTTTTAATTTTTTTTTTCTTCTTTTGCTTGAAGACGAATAGCTTTGCCTTTTTTGAGAACTTCTTTTCTTTTATTATATTTGTTTTTCATCATTGGTACTTTCATCATTGGTTTTTGAAAAATCAAGTAATTCTTATATTTCTTCATCAGTCTTACTATTTAGCAATTCTAATGTTCGATTCTGAGACCACAGTGTCATGGCCAAGAAAGTTTGAATATTTGTATTCAGTTTTATTACCATAACTACCATTAAATCCTGCAAAAATTAAAATCAATTAAATTTTAACTTTTAAAATTTAATAACAATTTAGATGTTTATCTATCAAGACAATACAATTTTTTATTTAATTACATATACAATGTTATATATGTAACTAACAGTGTATGTTACAAAATAAAAAAGTTTACTGAAAAGTTTCCTGATGACTTAATTGAATAACTTATTAATAAATCTACAATAAAACTGCAGTAGCGCAATCAGGAAAAGAGTCCAGGGGTTCTGGAACCATCAAATTTTTCAAACCATTCTCTTACCAAACCAAACAGAGATTTACACTAGTTCAAATTTTAAAATTAGGAAAAACTAAATATTCCAATTGATATCATTATACTTATCACAAAAATAACAACAATAATATTAATAATAATGATGGTCATACTGAAAATGGTAAATAATGTAAAGAAAAATATTTAAAGACCAAGCGTGTTAAATCTTCTTTAAAAAAACTCCGTGTCAAGCGCCTTCTTCGCGAGGCTAAGAAGGCGTTTGACACGGAGTTTTGTAATAAAGTAATATTGTAATAAAGAACAAAAAATTAAAAATAACACTTAATTTACGAAAAATGAAATATTTATGTATATACTTTTTTGATCTAATGTGGTCACTTTCAATAAACTTGCTGTAAGCGTGACGTCTTCAAAAACTTTAAAAGCAGCAACAAGAGAAACCAAACTGTCTCATTCTTCAATTTATAATTCTTTGTTTTGTTGAGCAGCTTTTAGTAAATATAGCGTTAGCAACAGAATCGAATCTTTTTGTTCAATTAAACGATACAGCGTGTGGAAGGTGCTAATCCACTTACTTGGCTCATTTTGAATGATCCTGTGTTTAGGAAGTCGCAAAATCTCCTGAGATTGTCTCAAAAGTTTGTACAACTTAACCAAATGTTTAAAGTGACCTACTATTCTTCTACATGTAGCAGCTAGCAAAAAATGCGTTCATTGTCAAGACAACCATCTTTTACAACCATCTGAATGGGTCAGACAAAGAAAGTTTGAAAACTCCCCTACTTCGATACCAGAGACAATATTTCTGGCATTATCTCTTACTACTAAATTGAATTTTTCAAGTAGTCCCCAACGCTCAAGTGATTCATTCATAAAGTTAACAAGATTAGCTGCAGTGGGACTCGTAGGGAAAAGGTACCACGTCAAGACAAATATGAATTTATTTCATATCTTCTGTGAGGTAATGCGCTGTTAAGCTCATGTAATCATTATTAGCAGTGGAGCTCCTTATGTCTGTAGTTATTACTAACGTGATCAGCTTTCTTTGCCAAAAAATGAATTTTACTTGATACCTTCTGATAAATGTTATGAATTTCAATAGTCGAGAAGTATTTTCTGCTTGATTTCGTACATCTTCGCTATAAAACTGTAGTAAACTTTTTAGGCCAGGATTTTCTACTATACTAGCAGGCTGGTTATCTGTGCATATTATTTCAGCAATAAGCCTTCTAATTTTTATTGCTTTTGAATCTGTAGATGTGAGTGACCTTTTCTTTGCAAACACTTGTTGTACTGTTGGTTCTTTAGAAGATGAAGATCTAGTTTTCATTTTTACAGAACTAGGTGTAGAAGAGGAGCTTCAAGTATTGATCTCCGCATCCTCAAACCTTGGCCTGAGACTTGTGAATACGGATGTGAGTGTAATAGATCGAGGTTCACTTGGCATGGTCATAGGAGTTTCAAAAGCAGAATTAGAACTGGATTTAAAAGATCGTCCTGCAATAGAGCTATCCATGGATATATATTTTATTTATTAATTTATTTCGTCATTAAAAAAAAGAATACAATGCTGTATTATATAAATAAAATCTATATGACCGCGGCTAAACGAAGAAAATATGTATCAAATTGATATTAAATATCAAAATTGATATTACTTGCTTTATCCTGTTTCTGATTTTTGATATTAGATTTATGACATGTTTTTAAATGCTTTAGCATGTTTGATGTTGTTTATGACTGAGGATCTCTGCCACCACCCCTGAATATAACAGTTTTGCAAGTAGCATATTGTAGAGTTAGTTTCATTTAAATTTATTGCAAAATTGTCGCATACCTCGGAATCGGGAGAATCGGAATCTGAATCGGTCCATCTCTAATATATTGCATTACAAGAATGATTTTGTAAGCTTTGCAGTTTTTTTAATTTTGTTTTGTGAGTGTTTGCCCAGACAATTTAAGCGTATAAAAGATACTATGAACAAGGCTTATGTACATTATTTTTGTGTGATTTAATATCAAGAAAAGATCTTGGTTTTCATTGCACACCTATTGCAGAGGATAATTTTGTTTTATTAGACCTTTTTTTTTATCCATGATAAATGTTCATTAAGTAAAGTTCCGAAAAACTTTAGATCTATCTTATTTTAATTTTATATTTTTACATATAAATCATTATGAAACGTAACTCAGAATGAGTAATAAGTAATGAATTTTTAAAGCGAGTATTGGTGTAAAACGCTGTCGTGCTCATTTTCATGTATAATAAAACGTAAATAATTTATTTTATAATTTTTATAATTGTTTGGGTCCTGCAAAAATGGATAGTTTTACATAAAAAATATAATAAGATGAACTTATGTAAATAAATCATTTATAAAATAACATGATTTTAGATGTTGCAACTTATTTGGGTAAACAGTTAAAAAAAAAAATTCAAATATTTTTGTTTTCAAGATAGAAATAAGAAACATTTTATCTTTTTACTCGGTATAGTGAAGGCGATTTTAAATAATTATAGCTATATAAAAATATTTATAGTTAAATTAATAGATTTTGCCATAACATAAAATAAAAATGTTTGCAGCAAAAAAACCCAGACTAAAAATTATTTTTATAAAAAAAAATCTTCTTTAAAACGCGATTGCTTGTCAAAAGTTTGAATAAGACTGTAACATACACTGTTTGTTACATATATAACATTGTATATGTAATTAAATAAAAAATTGTATTGTCTTGATAGATAAACATCTAAATTGTTATTAAATTTTAAAAGTTAAAATTTAATTGATTTTAATTTTTGCAGGATTTAATGGTAGTTATGGTAATAAAACTGAATACAAATATTCAAACTTTCTTGGCCATGACACTGTGGTCTCAGAATCGAACATTAGAATTGCTAAATAGTAAGACTGATGAAGAAATATAAGAATTACTTGATTTTTCAAAAACCAATGATGAAAGTACCAATGATGAAAAACAAATATAATAAAAGAAAAGAAGTTCTCAAAAAAGGCAAAGCTATTCGTCTTCAAGCAAAAGAAGAAAAAAAAAAATTAAAAATACTCCTCGCTTAGCTTGGTTTTTATTGCGACATCTTAGCGTGAAATGCGAAAAAAAAACGTTTTTAAAAAAACAAAGTTAGAAGAAACCAAATAAAGAAACTTGACTTGGAAAGAATTCTATGAAAATCTTATTATTGACATTGAAGCAAATTTAATACAAAACAAACAATTTATAAGTAATTTGGGTATTAGTTTAAAGCCTTGTGATGCAGCTGATGATAGCAAGAAAAGAAATTGATTGAAAAAGTTCAGAATACAATACTGAAGAAATTAATTGAACAACTAAAAAAAAGTTCCTGGATTGCAGGAAAGTTTTTATTTGTTTTACTATTAATTTGCTTAGGCTTGTGTTCTGAATATTTAATAAGAAATTTTTTTACAAAATTTAGTAACAATCCATTCGATTTTGTAGGTATTTCTATTCAACATCGTGTAAGAGAAGAAATCTCTCTTGAAGTTTATATGAAGTCTTGAAGTATCTATGAAGTCTTGAAGTATCTAGGGAACCTGCACAAGTAGTACAAATCGATCAAATGAATAGAAAACGAACCACATTACATACTATGTTAAGTACGATAACAAACCAGATAAACTATGGTCATTTCCTTTATTAAATGATTTTGAAAAAAGTGATCTTATTGTTTTTAGCAAGGACCATGAGGTAATTTAATAAGATACAATTTTGAATAATGTTCTAGTTTAAACTTAACTTGTATCCATTTTTTGTAAAATCATTAAAAATATGTTTTGTTATTTTGTTTTGTTTTTTGCATTTAAATGCAGTTACGTTTTTCAATGGTATAAATCATATTTGATTTTTTTTGAAATGGTATAAATTATATTTGATTGTTTATATGTACTTTAAGTACATTTAAACAATAAAAACAGTTATGACCATATAAAGTTTAAAATCCTCTCGATTTGAGGGGGTTACAAATTTTATATGGTTATATTTTTTGAACGCTAAGAGATTATACTATGAAACTTAAGATTTATTGATTAATATAAGTCTAGTTAAGAATAGTTAAAAAAACATTTTATCAACTTGTTGCTCTCACGTTTAGGACAGGAGGAGAAGGGGGGCGGGGGAATTCTTAAGCTTTTTTGTGCCCAGACTCTAATCATCGCAACTTTTTGCAAAGCATCCTTATTTGACATAAGTATAAGCAGTTAAATATTCGGAGTTTGCTCCAAATATTTATATGCTTATTCAATTGTCAAAATGTTGGTAAGTTATCTCAAAGACTAAAAAATGCTGGATCCGCCCCTGGTCACATATACATTCTTAACAATCCCATTCTCAAAATTTTAAAAAGTTTTAAGACTTCATTCTCACCTTCCATGATATAAGATTTGTAATCACCACTATTCGGAGCACTCTCTTCAATATTAGGTTTTTAAATGAGATCAACAAAATCTTCAATTTTTTTGTTGTAGGAGGGGGAGGGGGTGGGTGGGTGGTGGTGTAATGGATGTTTATACAAAAGCAACAAAAAACAAAAGCTCCTTAAATTCACAAAAGAACCTCTAAATTAAAAAAAAAGAAACAAATTTATTTTGACGGGGGATGTCTACTACCCATACCCCCTCTTTGGATACATCACTGCTAACAATCTGGATAAAAATATTTTTAGGATTTTAATCTTTTTTTAAAAAAAAAAAACATAAAAACAATACCAAATGCATTCTAAATTATTTCTAAATTAAAAAATCTCCTTTAGTACAACGTAGTATCATTAATAAATAGGCTAAACCGTGTAACTCGAAAAATTGCAAATTTTATCAGGGATGGACGCAGGATTTTAGTTAACTCCGTCAAAAAAAAGGCGCCATTCGCCATGTCGAAAGTGACGTGACTACGCCCGCTGTCCAAACAAATTAAAATTTAAGGGTAAGTAACAAATTTTGTGATTGGAGGAGTGAAACCTATATCTTAGCTTTACTTATCGTAATGCGAACACTATTCTGAAAAGATTTTAAATTAGCATTTTAAATCTTTTCAGAACATTTTTAATTAAATTTTAAGCTATGCTTTGACGTTAATATTCAAAAAGCGTTTATATTCTTTTATATATTATTATATAGTTTGTATTTATATGTACTTATGATTTAGCAAAATTATATATTTTTGAGAATACTTTAATTAAATCTTTGATACAATGGCGTACATTTGTAACAAAACAAATAACTGCTGCAGATGCTGCAAAGTGTAGTTTACACTGCATAGTTTATTTTTAAACAAATCATTGTATGAGAATCACTGCATATTCAAGTTTCACTATCTGGTTTATGGTTTGTTACAATGGTTGTCTTTTTTATGTCTTAGAGTTATAAAAACCATTAGGGAAACAAACTACTTTTTTTGGATCTTTTTTTTTTTAAAGATTATGAAAATCACGGATGTTTTGAATTGTGAAGTTTTGTAAAAGTATAAGTACTATATAGTACAAACTTGATAAAAAATCATACTTTTTTTGATACTATAATTTGATTTTTACTCAATTTCACTTTATTGTTAGTAAGATTTTTGACATTTGTTATAATTTTACCATACGCCTCTCTTTCAAAATTAGCAAATCAGATTGCGCATATCTCTGCCTATACTGAGCTATTATAGGGTTTTAAAATATGCCAACCGGATAGCCACCTTTTCTCTTCCCCCCCCCCTCCTCCCCCCGCTAGTGTGCAACGTGATTTGTAGTCGACTAAACAATTAAAAGCAAAAAAAATCTTTCAATAGAGATAAAATAAATTTTGTTCATAACATAATCAAAACAAGATAACACAACCCAATTATAAAATATTAAACAAGATAACACAGCCTTAATATAAGATATCAAACTAGATAACATACCACCAATATAAAATATTATTTAAAATCATTAAAAAAAATAAAAATAGATTTTACAATAATCTTTTATCTATATTTTCACTTTTCTAATTTAACGAATTTGAAATGAGCCAGAAAACGTAGGCAAGATTTATAAAACAGCAAGCGGATACCAGAAAAAACAAAAAAAAATTTTTTATTATATTTTATACTTCATTAAAAAAATTTAGAAAAAAATTTCCTAATTTTTTAAAATGCATAATAAAAATTTTGCTCCCTCTCCCTCTCGCTACTATTACCGTTTAAAAATCAAGTTGTAGCAAGGTGATCCAGTAAAGGTAGGGTGCCTTTTTTTCAAGCATGATCGAGACATAGGGAACAAACAAATAAGTTGTGTACTTGCTTGCATGTATCTTAAATCTTTAGAAAAGAGTCTTCTTGTAAAAAGTTTTAAACTTGTCAAAATTTTGGTTAAGTGTAGAACGGTGAAATTTTTTTTTTTGAAAATTCAAAATTAATTTTTGTAAAATTTAAACACCCCTATTGCACATATACAAAACGAACATCAAAGTGATGTGAAGTTCCAGCAATGTTTAAAAAAAAACCTCATGCAAATAGTCACTTTCCATACTCACCACAGAAATACAGAAGAAAGACCATTAAAACCACTAGATTTATTAACAACTAATGATCCAAACCATATTAATGATCTGCATAAAGGAGACTCATTGGCTACACACCTGGAGGGGGAGAAATAAGAGCCTTTCTGTTAAAAATACTCAGAAAAGATTCATCTGGTGCAGAGCAAACTATAAAGCAGTCTCAATGGTAGTGCAGTGGTTAGCCCGCTTGTCTCAGAAGCTAGAGATCCGTGGTTCAACGCTACCTCTGGCCAAGAATCGTTTAGGAAGGAGGCATGAACTTCCTTTCAAGTGCTTTGGTCTGCAATGCTTTGTGATAAGACTCTAAGGACGTCTTGGGGCACCTAAAATAAAATTAGAAAGTTAAATGCTAACGAGTGGGTGACTATTTTCAACTCTTATTCAGTAAACAACAATTATTATATGTTTGTTGATAAAATCAAAAAGGCGATCACCCTTCACATGCCTTCAACTAAAACACTGTTAATTCAACAAAAACAAATATGGAATACGCCAGAAGATGAATAAGAAAAGAAACATTTAATGCAAATATCTTGAATCTGGTTAATGGACTCACATAGAGATTAAAAAAAAGCAAAAGGCAGCCTGCAAATAGCTAGTTAAGGTTTTAAGATCAGCAGTTGATAAGTACGAAAATAAAATTTCAAACTGTGTCAAAATCAATCCAAAACGTATTCATAACCAAGTCAAACATAAGCAAAAAGCAAATGAAATGTTGAAGTCATTGGAAGAGAACAGTGGAAAACTTACAGCTGACCGTCAAAAAATTTCTCGTTCACTTTACGTATATTTAAAGTCTGTATTTGTTGCTGAACAGTTACATCAGATGCCAACCTTTGAAAACTAAACAAAAAATGAATGTACCCTAAATAAAACAGAAATAACAACTATATCTGTTCACCAAAATTTAGAAGAGCTCATTGAGACAAAATCAAAAGGCCATGATAGCATACATCATAGGTAATTTGACACTGTATCACAGCAATAGCCACACCATTAGCTATGATTTTTAAAAAATCACTTGCTGAAGGCAGAGTCTCTAACCTATATATAAAAATGGAAGCCGAATGAAATGCTTAAACTACAGATCAGTTCCTGTCACATCAGTACCCTGTAATATAATGGAAAAATTTTTACACAAAAGAATGATGAAATATTGTCTCAAGAAAGGGCTCTTCATAAAGTCTCTTGGATTTCTTTTCTGAACTTTAGAACTTAAGTTTTTCTTTTTTTTTTTGAATTTTTCTGAACTTGGATTTCCAAAACAGGGCTGTACTATTAACCTACTAGTGGTGTGTGATACCTAAACAAAAGCACAAATAGTTTAAGAAGTGGCATCAAGTTGAAGGTGCAGCTAGATTAAATCAAGTACTTGGCATACTAAAAAAATCGATTCGCAATAGAAGGCACTGCCAGTATAAATATTAAATGAGTCACCCTGTAAAATGTTCTCATGCTATAAATAAACTAATTTCAAAAAATAAAAAATTTAATAAAAATGATGAATGTTTAGGGATTTGAGTTTAAGTAAATATTGAATTATTTGTTTAAAGGATGAGAGGTGTTAATATTTGTTTTTACAGTATTTATTATGCGGTAGTAGTGTAGTGGTAGAGCGCTTGCTTCATAAGCGAGAGGTTCCGAGTTCGATTCCCACCACGTCCCTGGTAGTAACGCGCTCAACTTGTTTCTCCTTGCAGCGGCTTTGTTTGTCAAGGTTCGTGTTTCGGAGTTATAGAGTTGGGAGAGGGTTATAACCACAAGTAACCTCCTCATCTGTAGTGGCCTTCTTGGCCTTGGGGAGGTGAATTATTAAAAAAAAAAAAAAAAAAATTTATATTTTCATTTTACACAATTTCTTGAATAACCTTTTAAGAAATGAATCCTTAGTAAAAATAAATGTAGAATTTAGGAAATTAATTTCTTGGGTTCGAAATATATCCTGATTACATGTATGAAAATATGCAATTTTACCAAATTCAAGGGTTTAAGATCCATTAGAAGTGTTAAGCATAAAAACTGAAAAACAGGCTTTTTCAGATATTTTATATGATTTTTCAGGTAAATAATACATCTCCACCACTCTCTCATTTATTTGTTTTGAATTCATAAATAAGCAAGTATTGTTTTTTTATACTGTTATAGAGATTAAACACAATAAATAAATTAAATCAATATAACAAAAAAGTGTTGTTTTTTTTAGATATATAAATAAATAATATGAAAATAAACAATGCAGAAGAACAAGCTGTGAAAAAAGAAAATTCGAAGATATGCAAAAAAATTTAACAATATGGTAAAAAACCGAAAGAGACCATTTTATCTATTGAACAGACATATTTTAAAGCTAACAAATACCAGTTGCCCGCAAATGGTGACATTTTAAAAGAATATTACCAATTTATTTCTTCAAAGAAAGCAAATAGATTTTAAAAAGAAAAAATTTTCTTAATATGTTTACAATAAATAACAATATTTTTTTAATTTTAACTGACAACCTCTTTTAAAGTTGTAAATGTATAAATTGTGTCTTTTTTTTCATATTAGATTTAGTTTTTTTTTAAAAGAAAATTTTTCACATCTCGAAACCAACTATAAAAAAAACTTTAAAAAAACTTTTTGACATAGGACCAGGATGCAAAAATAATGTATTGAAAATCAATGCTGATTGCAACAGATCACCTGATGCCATTAAAGAGGTCATTCAAGTCACCGACCAAAAGTTGACTAACAAGATGTATATAACTGAGAATATTGACACCATTTACCAAAAAAGAATTGAACGAAGGAATGAGTAAGACAAAAAACCTGAAATGTTTAGAGAGTATAAAAATTTATTTGAAAACTAAATTGTCTCTGATTCTGATACAGAATCAATAAATTTTGAGTCAAATTCATTTAATGATTCATTTTTCGGTGTATCTAGTAAAGAAGATGAAAATTTTTCTGTGTCATTAACAAGAAAAAAAAGGATCTGATGAGCTGCACCTCTCAATCTCAGGGGACGGATTAATAAAAGCAACAAGTGAAGTCGCTACAAGATTTCATCTTGGTGTAAGGGGTCATACAACAAATATTTCCCAAATTTTAAAGCATGCAGGGCATAATTTGGTAAATATTGTTTTGTCAAAATCAGGAACCCCAGAAAAAGATTTCATATCATCAAAAACAAAGGGGAAGAAATTAGAAAAAGTTATTAAAAAGTTTTAATCAGTAAAAAAACACTTGCTTCACTTACAATGTGTAATAATTCAAGTTAAAAAAAATCAAGTCAAGTACTTGCAATGCAGTGCATAGAATAAAGACTAGGACTAATATTATATTTACATTACATTATTATAGTTATAGTTTAACAGATAATACAATACAAGTAAAAGTACAATGCTATAATGAATGCAAATGCTATACAGTTATGTAAAGTAGTAGTACATGCATAGGCAATTGTTCCAGAAATTCCGAGACCTTAATCTACAGTGTACTGTACTGACTGTAGCTGGCAGGGCAGTCTGGCTTCGGTACGCTACTGCTTTGTGCTACACTACAAATTTTCGTGAATAAAATTTCGTTCAGCCACATGCTCAGAGAGTAGATTACATCGCCTTCTTGTAACAATGTTACCAGACGTCGAGTTCAATCTCTCCGAATTTACAGAAGTTGCTGGAATAGCCAATAGTGCCCTCGCTATTCTTGAGAGTTTCGGCAGACGGTGATGATTAACTTTCCACACATCAAGTATATTGGCGTTCCTTCCAATAGGAGGTTCAATCATATACATTCTGACCTCCTCTTGCACAAAAGCTGCATCATCAACTGGCAGCATCCTATTCGCACTTGCTGTTGTAAGGATGCTGTCGAAGTCATCCCATAAACTACTTGGCTTGGAGGCTGCAGCTGATGTCCGACCAGGACCTGAACCAGAACCAGCACTTCCAAAAGCAGGAGCGGAAGCACCAGCACTAGCAGATGTTCCGACAAAGTATTATACAATATAAATAGATGTAAAACTAAAATAGCAAACAGAAATGAAAACCTATGCATTATTGTTTAATTATTCATCTGTAATTAAATTAAACCACAATGCAGTAAATCTGAAAGTTAAATCTGAACTGCAGGCCATTACCATTACCATCAAGTCTTAATCTCTGTTAATCACGTAACATAAAACGTAATAGTTTTGGAATTGTACCTTGAATTAAGTTCGTGTCATGATCGCTCAAGGCACCATGTCCACCTCCACCAACACCAGTACCGCCACGAGATCGGAATTTCTTAAAGTACTGATGAAGACTGTCTACAACAGTAGCTTGCTGTTGTTCAGAGAAGAAGATGGATTTGTAGCGTGGATCAAGAAATGTACATGCTGCATCAGGCAAAGCTGATATGAATTGCGGAAATCGTCGGTCTAGTTTTAACTTTAATTTTCGAGCAATAAGTACACCACAACCCTTATGTGAAGGATCATTGATGAATCGCTGCAATTGCTGATTTAAGCCATGCAAAGCCGGAATTTTCATAGACAACGTTGGGTAGTTCTTGCCACATAATTCTCTACTTGCTTGTTCAAATGGAGCAAGAATTGTGTGATAGCCTTCAGCAAGCTTCCAGTCTGCATTAGTCAAGTTATCAATTTTTTCACTTATTGCTAGCTCTGCAGATGTAGCATCTTTTTCTTCGCATAATCTCTTCAGCATAAAGTAATCCAAGTTCCACCTAGTAGCAACATTGATTATCAGTTCTCGTTCTACAATTCCTAATTGCTTCTGCTCTCTGGGCAAATTCTGTGTAACCTGACAGCTATGGTGATAATGTGACACAATACGACGGCTTTTGGAAAGGACAGTCTGCATTCCATCAATTTCACTCACGGCATCATTGATGGTTAATAGTAAAGTGTGATCAAAACATGAAACATCATAAAATGATTGTGAGAGATTCATGGCGCTTTTCATATTACTGCCATTATCACGCAACGCATAAATTGGAACAGTCCGAGGAAGCTCCCAATTATCAATAGTCTTGTCTAAAGATTCAAGAATGCTTTCGCCGGTATGTTCTCCTGGAAACGGCTTGTTTTCTAATACAAATGTCTTTAGCTCAAATTCAGGGCTTACATATGACAGACAGAAATAAATAAATGGATCTTGCGCTCTCGAAGTCCACAGGTCAGTCGTGAATGCATATGAAGGAATATCTTCAAAATCTCGATATATTTCACTAGCGGGATTTCTGTTTTACACTACAATATAACTCAGGTACAACTGATCTTGAAAAAGTAGTTCTGCTTGGCACCAGATATTGTGGTTCCATTAATTTCATCAGTTCTTTGAATCCTCTGCCTTCTACAAAGTCGTATGGCAACATGTCTAGAGCAAGCATGCGACCAATCGAATTCGTTACAGCGATGGCATTTGGATGACCTGACGACCAATGTGCTTTCTTATTATGATTTATTAGTTTATATTTGAAGCAAGTGAATTTAAAAAAAATGCAAACTCAACTCAAATAAAAAAGTGAGTCAACTTAGGTCAATTATTTTTTAGTTTTGATCACTTTTTAATTACTATAAGTTTTGAAATGATGCTGCAGCAAATAACCTATCTTTATATGGTTTATTATTATTGTTTAAACAGTTTAATTTAAATATTTGAATAAAAAAAAAAATTAAGATGCACGTTGAGTTATTAACACAAGATTTGTATAGGTTTAAAAACACAAGAATTTTGAAAAATGAACAAGGGAAATATATTTAAACTGAAAAAAATAATATTAAACATTGATAAATAAATTAAACATGACCCTTAAAAAAAACACAACACTTGAAACAACGACCACATATACCTAAACAGCAACAAAACATTACATAACGTCTAGTCAAAAAAAGTACACCAAAACAAAATGTTTAAAAGGGTGTATCGCAATTCAATTAAAGAAAAAAAGAAAAAGATGTGAACCCATTACTATTTAAATTAAAGTTATGGATAACTAAAAGAAATAGATGATTTAGAGCTTATTACTTAGCTTATTACTCCAGATAAAAACACTAATTTTTTTATCTGTTATATTACATCCAAAAAAAACCTTAATATTGACATCTTTTTTTAATGAAAAGTAATCCTTAGCTTGTATGAGAGCTTCCTGAACATCATCATTGTACTTCATTTCTATGACAACACCAATGTCATTTTTTATTAACTTATATCAGCACTGCCCCTTTTGCCACTAGGCTTTGTTGTATATCACTCAGTGGCAAACTTTGCCTTGACAACCTGTAGAGCAATATAGTTTAGCAATGAATGCATTAGGTCTCCATTTCCAAATAATCCTACACTAACATCTTTATCAAATTTTAAGTATAATTTTAAATGACCAACTAAAAAAGGTAAAGTTTAGGTCCAAAACTCTTGGTAAAAGTAGAAGAAATACTGCTTTCATCCTCTTCAAAAACATCAAAAAGAATTTTAGACAAATCATCAAATAAAGAATAGGGAATGTTAAAGACATTTTGATAATATGATAACAGAAATTTCTGAAATTCGTTTTTGATTTCATTGTTAGGTATACAATACTCATTTACTGATTTAGTATTAGTTAGATAACCAGTAATAAATAAATAGGAAAATAGTAAGTTTACTCCCTCTTTAGTAACTTCTATTTTGGTTAAATTACTAGTAATGATTTTAATATTTGAAAATCATTCACACTAAAATCAGTGATAAGATTACTTATTAACACGTTACGAATGCCAACCAAGCCTTCAATGATATCTTTTATAGCATGATTTTTCAAAATATTACTATTCAAAAATTCTCTTAGATTATCATTTTCCCAATAAGAGACAAATTTATCAGGATTAGATATATAAATTACAACTGACCAAACATTATATTTATTAATGAAACATGGGTTAACGTATGTACAAATATTAAACAAATATCCACTATACTAATCTTTTATATAATTTTCATCTTTTTCTAACTTAAAATGATTAAGAAGAATCCTAAGCTCTATCTCAGAAAGTCCATAATATTTTGAGTATTTGCAACTGGTTATATTATGTTTTATCAAGTTATTTAATCCAGATAAAACTCCACTTTTTAGAATATACTGAAATCAGTAATTACACCCTTTTCTAAATTTTCATTATTTTTTAAAGCAGGTTCTAAAATAGATCTAAATAATCCTGCCACCATTTTAGCATCTTTAGGACTAAATTCAAGATAAGCAATATTTGCAGCAGCATCATATTCATCAATTAATATCCAAATTCGTTTACAATGATATGCCCTAAGTAACCCACTGAGTTCTTTAATTTCTGTAGGATAAAATAGTTTGATTTTATGAAGGAGTGATATATACTCTTTACCGATGGTAGTTTCATAATATCGTATATCACTACTTTTCAAATAAGCATAAGTTCTTATTGTTTTAATAATTGTAACAATTAAATTTGATTTAATTTCTTTAACTGAACTTCCTTTGCAATTATTTAAATTCATAAAAATTACAGGATACTGTCCTTGTAAAGAAAAAATTTCAACTTTTTTAAATTTTCCAATATGTTTTGAATCAGGTATACAAGTAGCAACGCTTGAGATATCAAGAAACATATTTTCTATTTTTGTCAACATTCTTAATTTTTTCTGTAAAAATGCTTCGATTAATACTCTTCGCTTCTTCATCATGCTCTTCAATAGAAAAAAACATTCCAAGCTGCTTGGAATCACGATGCCCAGACGTTTTGGAAAATCTACGAATATAGAAATGCTTGGCAAGCATTTCTAAATTCATAGATTTTCCAAAACGTCTGGGCATCGTGATTATTAAGATTTCAGATTTATCTTCATAAACTTCTTTCATAAATAACGACTTATCAATAAAAACTTTCTTTAAGTCGAGAAAACCCCCACTAAGAAGTATTTAACTTCCATACAGTTGTCTCTCGCTTAATTGCGCACCCAATTAGTTGCGCATTGCGCATTTAGGCCCAAAATATTTGTGTTTCAATTTTTTACTGAGTTTTTTGTTGAAAGTGTAATTAGATCAGTAAACGTAACTATTATTTTCCTGAGTTAACTTAAAAACCTGTTTTTATCATAAATATATTGAGATAATGATTTTATCAGAATGTAAATAGATAAATAATTCGAGTTCAAATCAAAGTAAATGATAAATCTTGTTTTAAACAGATGATAATAAGTTTTAACGATTCATCAGTCAAGCCTCATTGAAAAAACTTTAATAAAAAAACTTCATTTTAAATTTAGCCGTCCATTCACAGTTCTCTTATTCCAACTTTTTTATCCTTACTTCTTATGGCTAAAGGCAAAGGAAAAAGATAATCAAAAGATCAACGAGTCGAAATTATAGCTAAACGTAAAAAAAGTGATGCGCCAAGCAAACGAGCGATTGCAAGAGAATATAATGTAACTGAAAATTCAATTCGATCTCTCTGGAATAATCGAGATAGAAAAAAGAAGTTTACTAATGACAGAAGAAGCTAGAAAAAAAGTGTTTCGATTATCGTCTAGAAAATTTGAAGCAATAGAAAATGAGCTATATATTTGGATTGATGCATTGCGTCGTTCGAAGATTGAAGTGCCTCCATCGTTAGCAATTTTGAAAGCAAAAGAAATAGCGCAAAAATTAAATATAAAAGAAGAAGAGTTTAAAGCTTCTTGGCAATGGCTCGCAAACTTTCGTCGTCGTCAAGGCTTAAATCGATGCATCTCTTTGGAGAAGAAGCTGAAGTTGACAAAGATGATCCTGTTCTTCTTCAGCAACTTGAGGACCTTTACTCAGTTATTAAAATGTACAGACCCGAAAATGTATATAATATGGGCGAAATTGGACTTTTTTTTTGCTTGCTGTCTAGATATTCTCTGTTAATGTCTACTGAAAACTTAGTAACTACAAGAGGTAAAAAAAAGTCTAAAGAAAGAGTGACTTTAGTTGTTTGCTCCAACGCAACAGGATCTCACAAAATATCCTGTTATGATTGGAAAAGCTGCACAACCTGCTTGTATAGTCGGTAGAACATAGCCTATACCGTATTTTTGTCAGAAAAATGCAAAACTGGCTTGCCTGTTCTTTTATTATTAGACAATGCACCTGGACATTTTGAGGCATTTGAGCGAAATCTTGTAAAAGTTGTTTTCTTTCCTCCAAATTGCACAAGTTGGAAGCAACCATGTGATATGGGGACTATTGCGGCTCTCAAGAAGCGATATAAATATATCTCTCAGACATATTGTCATATTACAGCCTCGATGTAAATACAAAGGAATGTCTGAAAGAAAGTAGTCTTTTGTGCAAAAGAGGTGCAGCAGGAGTTGAATACAGAAAGCCTGCACATCTTCTTGACGCTGCTAAGTATGTTGATTTGGCTTGGAAATCAATTCAACCTTCATCTCTTAAAAATTGCTTCGACAAGGCAGAATTATTTTAGATTTCCAGTCCCGTTAACACTGAACTATGCTCTTAGGAGGCTGACTTCGCATCTTTTAATATGCTCAAGCTGCAGAACGAAATTGAAAGGATAGGGAATATGATCAGCTCGGAAGATATCAGCAATTTTGAATCAATTGATTGTGAAGATTCTCCAACGTATATTGAAGCAATCAGGGAAGACATTGAAGATTGTTTGAAAAGACATTGAAGAAAATAATGATAATGCAGTTGCTATGGATAACAATTCTGATGAAGAAAAAGCTAATAATGATGAGATAGACGATGGTACAGACTTCTTAGGTATTGAATTTATGCATTTATCTCTGATCGATATTGGCAAGCAATTAAAATGTCAAAAAGCTAAAGCAATTTTAAAAGACGACAACGATAAATTAATGAATAGCTACGAACAAATATCATCAAACATGCGGTCAGTAATAATAAAAATTAAACGAGAAAAGCTGCATATTGCATATCAGCCTACAATTTATGACTTTTTCCGTCATGCATAATATATTTCTTAATAAAGATTTGTTTATATAGTTAATAATTTAGTTTGCTAAATTTTTTCTTATCTTTTTCTGATTTGCGCACTCCTAGTTAATTGCGCACCGCAGTGTCTGTTTCAATTTGCACAATTAGGCGAGAGACTACTGTACTCATCGAGGAAAAATAAAATGTATAAAAAATACGAGCGGCACGAACCCCTATAAACTGGGACAGCCCTAAAAAAGATGCTGCTAAGGAACATTTATAGTTTATATATAAAACGCAGACCGAGAAAGTTTTGCGCATGCGTATATTCTGAAAGTTCATCATGAAAAGTGAAAGTTCATCGAGAAAGTGAAATCTGAAAGTTCATCTTGAAAGTGAAATCTGAAAGTTCATCGTGAAAGTTCATCGTGAAAGTGCTCACTAATGTTTTCGTCCAATGGATGTAAAAATTTTAGAAAAAAATTTTGATATTTTAAATTTTACTTTTTACTTTTCTATTATTATTACAATATTTTTTCAGAATTTATAAAATAAAAAATGAATGGATTCGAAAAATCTTCAAAATTGGAAGGTGTATTAAGTAAGTATATATACACACATAATTTATATGTTTATTACAATTTATAAATTATAATATACATATATATGTATATTTTAACTTATAAAATTCATAATATAATATTTACTGGTAATAGTATAACATTTACTGATAAATATATTGTTATGTTAGTGTTGAAATATATATAACAACAACAACATGACAATATATTTACCATTAAATATTATGCAAAGGTGTTAGATAACATAATGCCGACTGGAAGGTTCACTCTCGTATAGCCTAGCTAAGATGAGGAGAGCAACCTTTTAAACAATACAAATTCATAAAGGACAAGGACAAGAAAATAAACAAGTTTCGAAAAATAAATACAAATAAAATAAAAAACAACAAATGAAAACTCAAAGAAAACCAAAAAATATAATATAATAAAAAAAATAACACTAATGGAAAAATATTGTCTCTAAGCAGATTTAAGAAGAAGAATTTAAAATAAGTTAAAGTTTTTCTTTAAGACTTTTTTTGTTTTGTTCACAGAAATGAAGAGTGTTAAGCTTACTTTGAGAGAAATTCCAGTCACTAATTGCAGAGTTTTTATAGGTAATTCTACCATAAAATTTTGTTTGAAAAGCTTGATCACACAATCCGCCTCTTTGGAACATCTTAATAGATTGGTTATGATCATGTATTAATGGAGTAAACCATTCTGTAAAGATAGAGAGCATCATATCATTAATGCAACTGTGAATAAAAAGAGAGTTCTCATTTTTTATGTAGTTAGAAAAAGTTATAAATTGGGGTTTCTTGATTGAATTTATTCTGTGGGATTTGGGAGGTAGAAATTTTATTATTCTTATAAGTTTTTTCTGAATAACAGACAGGCGCTTCTTAATAGAAGAGCTTTGTCCCCAAGATAAACAACCAAAAGTGAGGTGTGAACTAGATAAGGCAAAATATATAGATTTAAATGTTTTTTTGTCAGCATGGTTTTAATACTTTTTTACACGCATACTTTTAAACCTAAAATTTCCCCCCTCCCCTACACCGCCTCATCCTTTGTATTAAGGACTCGAGGGTATTCACAAAAACTCAAAAAAAGCACAAAATAAAAAGCGTCTTATATATTCAAAACCTTTTATGCAATAAAGAAAATTATACTTAGTAAATTATAAAAGAAACGTTAATGTTCAGATAAATTTATGAAATTATGCTTTAAAGTGGAATGTATAAATATTGAAATATGAAATAAATATAGAATGTATAAAACTATTCTGAATCCTGGGTTTTTTCTGGAACCCGGATTTGCGGGGTTCTGAAACCCCGATTTGTGTGGTTCTGGAACCCCGTGGGTTTCAGGACCCTGCATATTGGGGTTCTGAGATAGTGGTTTTAAAACTTTTATGTTGAAAAAGGTTCAAGAACCCTTTTCGAGTTCCGGGTTCTAAAACTCCTCAAATTCGGGATTTTGAGGGGTTTCGGGTTCGGAACCCTTTTGGGGTTCTAATACCTGTAAAGTATTAAAAAAAAAAAAACAAAGCAATATAATGGTTTCTGACGTAATCAGCCGTGTCAAATTGGGCAGGAAGAAATTGCTTTCTGTCTTCACTTGGATATAATTTCACTTTTTTTATTTAAAAGATTCGGATTTTTGAAGAAACTTCATACTTTTCATTTATGCAAAATATGCAGGAGTTTGTTGTAGGGTTATAAGAATTGCATCGTTTGATTATTTTCCAT
Source organism: Hydra vulgaris (assembly GCF_038396675.1). Taxonomy (NCBI): domain Eukaryota; kingdom Metazoa; phylum Cnidaria; class Hydrozoa; order Anthoathecata; family Hydridae; genus Hydra; species Hydra vulgaris. Next base: position 157,980 of record NC_088922.1, read on the forward strand.
TTAACAACTGGATTTATATCTGAATGTATTAGTTTCCAAATCTCCTTTGATACTTCAGTGTCATTTTAATTCTTAGGAATATTGAAGGATTTCATATGGTTAACATATCTAATTTTAAATGATGTTTCACTTATACCAAGTAGAATTTATTGATAAAATGTTTTTTCATTGGTTTAATGAAGATGAAGGTATTCTTTTTAAGATAGTTGCAGTTGGTTTCAAGTGAAATTTTGTTTGTTTATAATGTGACGGTTGTGTGCTTTTGAAATAGTTTTTATCTTCGGCATACAGATGTATCTTGTTTTTTTTTTGTGTTTCTGTTTAAAATGTTTTGGAGTTTATGATTTATTGGGAAGTGTTTGTCAATTATAAGTAAAAAGCTTTTTCCTTCACTAGTGCTAACATTATTACTAAAAAGATGGTTAACCCAAGTGATTTTGCGTTTATGGTTCTTGGTGTGAGGTAAAGTTAAATTCGGGTGGTATAAAAGTTGGTAAGCAGTAGATCTTGGAAAAATTTCTTCATTAGTTGAATTTTGTAAAAAATCTCCAAAAATACAATTATCAATATTTTAATGTTTAAATTAAGCCTTGATTCTTAGGATATCTTTAACAAAACCCTGCAGTTCTAATGGGTAAATAAAAATGTGATATCAGCAGAAATAAAAACAGAAAACTGATGTCTACATTAGGTGAGAGCGGGGCACGTTGTCGTACTTTTTATATTTTTCCAGATATTTCAAAAACTAATTGGTCGATTCTCATAAAAACTATTTTATGTGGTAATTTATCATTATAGTTATTTAAAAAACAACTTGGAAAGCTTCAGACCATATGAGTATAACATGCCACTATTTCTAAAGAAGGCTCCGTGGTATGACAACTTGCCCCACCCCAGCTACATTTTATTACAAGTGTAGGTCTAAAAGGTAAAAAAAATATTTTCAATAAGAAAACAAGTATTATCGATTCATTTTTCAGCTCTCTGCTATTAGCTCAAGTACCAATGCAAATAATACAGTAGCTTTCATCTTCTAACGATGATAAGTCTCGTGTATGTTTTTTTGTTGCTTCCCTTTCCCTTAGCAGAACTTTTGCATTTTGCACCTGCTAATTGATATGCTAGTTTCCTAACATCTTTTGGTGTAAGACCAAAGTAAATATCTAAAGCTCTTTGCAAGTAGCTACAGAGTTCAAGATGAAGCTCCTGTGTCAACACTTGTCTAAATAAAATAAAATATATACCAGTATAAATACATATTTTATAGAGTCATTTTTAATAAATATTATAATCTTTAAACATATTAACAATATGCAAACCTAGGTTGTGCGTAGCCAGTGTGAAATGATGGTATTGTCGATTTTTCTTCAAAATCTTTTGTAGAGGCTTTTGACAAATAGCGTTGTAGGGTTCTATAGTTAATGTTAAAATCTAGAGACACCTGGGCTATGCGTCTGCCATTTAACTTTACAGCTTTCACAGCCTCAAGGATTGTGCATTTAGCAGTGGTACCTCTGCTTGTTTTTCTTTGATAATTGCGAAACATGATTTAAAATCTAATAAAGCAAAAAAAAAATATTACACTATTTTTTGTAAGTAAATTAATAAAGTCAAATACAAGTTAGTATAACTTTATAACTGTCTATAACTATCATTTATTAATGTTGACTTAGGCTTAATAATCTTATTTATTATGCCTAATTCATTTTAGTGATGTTTATAATTTATAATAAGTCTTGTATGTACTATTAACATTCATTTAAGGGTGTTACAGCTATATGGGAGTATAGAGGCAATTTTTTTTATATGACAACTTGCCCCTTTAAAACAGGACAACTTGCCCCACATGGAGTAGAGGAAGGTTTGACCTAAATAACTTTTTATCCTTGCCGTAAATCTGAAAAATGACTAGCAAACCAATAAAAAAATTTTCAAAACTATTAACATAAAATGTATTAAACACAAATATTGCATATTGTACTGTATTGAACATTTGAACAAAAAAGTTTAAAAGTTACTTACCAATGAAATTTTTACTTTTTTTGGATTTGTGGAAAAACTATTCTCGCGAATTTCATGAAATTAACTGAGCAGTCATTTTCCAACACCATTTATATAGTATAAAAAAATCGTAGCATCAATCCAGCCATAATATTCCGAAAAAGCGACTATGACAACTAACCCTTATGACTTTTAGCCCCGCTCTCCCCTAAGTGTTAAATGAAAAGGATTTATTCAGTTTAAAAGATCTTCTATTTTTAAAAAATTTAAAATTTCTATTTTTTTATAATATGATTCTTTGTTCGTTTTAGTTTAAAAAAAATTACTTTTTTACTGCAAATTAATTTTTATTTTATTTTATATTATTGCATCATTTTTTATATATTATTGCATATTATTTATACTTATTTTACATTTCATATTTGTTACCTTTTACTGCAACTTTTTGTATAAAAGAATTTAATTTAATAGCAAATAGGTTATTAATCATAGAGTTGAGTATATAATAAATGAGATACTTCAGTGTTTTAAAGCTTTGCTGTCAAGTTTTTTTCGTTGTTGTTCTAAGAAGCTTCGCTTTATTTTAAATTTACTCTAACTGCAATTGATGCCTACTCAAGAAACCATGATACCATGATTCTTCTTATGATTCTTCTTTTTTTAATATTTGTTTTATCATTATGCATTTAAAATTTTCTTTATTGAATAGTTTAACGATATTGACTTTGTTTAATAGCTAATAGCATGTAAGTTTGGTGGTTAGTTTTGAAGCAGCTTTGCATAAAATATGTATGTACAATATGAATGTATGCAATATTTTTCTTTTATTATTATATAGATAAATTATTACACTAATGAATTTTTGGATAAATATTTTATGTTGTTAATTTCAAAGAAATAACGGCACAATTCAAGTTTTAGAAAGCTAGTCTACTGTTTGTTATCGTATCAAATCAATGTATATGAAATATTAAGAATTTATAACGGCTAATTTAATGAAGGCTAAGTTGTTAAAATAGAAACAATAGCATGGTAAACTAATTTGCCGCTTAACCTCTGAAGCAGATGAGAGGAAATCTAAGGAAATTCAGCTACAAAGTTGCCTTTATTTTATATGCAACTTTTGTAGCATTTGTCAAAGCTCAACATGTGTAAATTTGTTTTAATATCATGCTTCTGATTACTTGTATCTTTAACATGGGATTTAAAATGCAAAATAACAATGTAAACTTAAATTGCTGCAAGCGTGATTTGAATTTTTTTCTAAATCTGATGTGAGCCTGTGTTTTACGCTGTTCTACTTCAAGGCTTATCTTCACCATGCACTTATGTTGTCTTGAGATTAACAGATCAGTGATGATTGCAACTTGCCACTAAAGTAGGTCTTTTAAATGCTATTGATCTTTTCTTTATATGTTGGCAGCTTTTTTAAAAAAATAGTTGTAAAAACGTAGGTTTAGTAGTAGGTTTACATTAAAAAATATTAATTTGTTACTTCAACCGTATTTAAAATTAAAGAATCAGTATGTCATTTAGTTTTTTTAAGATAAATTAAACTGTCATTTTAGAGTCTTATTTTATTAGATGACAATTTCAATTTTGAAAAAATAATAACTTTGATATAAATATATATATATATATATATATATATATACATATATATATATATATATATATATATATATATATATATATATATATATATATATATATATATATATATATATATATATATATTTACATCAGGAAGCGAAACAAGTTGTTGAAGAAAATTAGATAAGTGTTTTTACTAATTTATTATTGCTCTGTTCTTTAAGAACATTGAGCTCTCTATTTGTAGAATACACTAACATAATTTTTATATATATATATATATATATATATATATATATATATATATATATATATATATATATATATATATATATATATATATATATATATATATATATATATATATATATATATATATATATATATATATATATATATATAGGGGAGAGTTGCCATAATTGGAACACTTGGATTTATTTTTGAAAAAGAAATGAACTATGGTTGTATTTTGTATTTTATTAGTAAAACGCTTTGTTTTCTACCTTTTGACACATTTTGAATGCTATTCCTCAAATATGTATGTGCACCATTGATTTAAAGTTTTTTTGCGTCGTTTTTTTTCGCTGATCTAATATTTTGTTTAAGCTATATTGATTGCGCTGGGTAAACTATACTGCTATAGATTATACGGTTTTTTGTCTTTAATTTGATGGGATTTAAAATGAAAAATAACAATGTAAACTTACGTTATAAATTGCTGCAAGCATGATACTGCAGTGATATAACAAATTAGCCCAAAGATTCCTTGATTGGAACTATAACTTTTTCCTTACTTTTTCCTAATGATAAAAATCATTTTAAATCAATTTTTATTGATTTTTTGTTTTTTTTTTTAAAAAAAACTCTTCTGATTAAGGAATCAAAGTGTTTCAATTTAGGGAACCAGTTGCTTTGATTGGAACAAAATGGTAGCTTGTATTAAGCAAATCATAAATGTTTTTATAGTTAAGCCATCTTTGGTTAATCAAAATTTATTCCTAAAGTGTTCCAATTAAGGCAACTCCCCCTTATTTATATATATATATATATATATATATATATATATATATATATATATATATATATATATATATATATATATATATATATATATATATATATATATATATGTATGTATATGTATGTACATATATACATATATATATATATATATATATACATATATATTTATATATATATATATATAAAATATATATCATATATATAATATATATCATACAGATAATATATATCATATAGATATTATATATATTATCTATATGACATATATTATATATATGACATATATTATATATATATATATATATATATATATATATATATATATATATATATATATATATATATATATATATATATATATATATATATATATATATATATATATATATATATATAGATATAGATATAGATATAGATATAGATATAGATATAGATATAGATATAGATATAGATATAGATATAGATATAGATATAGATATGCATATGTATATATATGTATAAATACATATACAAAGATACAAAGTGTCTTTTTCGTTTAAGAATGATCAATATAATGTAAACTTTTTTACAAAATAGATTTTAATATATATATTTATAAAAACTAATATATATATATATATAGTCTTAGATTATTGGGAAAAATACGACTTTGTGATGGTACTTAAAGTCATGCCTTTCGGCATTCATCAGCCATATTTATTTTTTCAATCAAGAAAAAACCAAAATAAAAAAAATAACAGAAAAAACAATAACAAAGTAATAAAACAAGATCTGACGTCAAAACAAAAAATTTTATTTAGAAAATTGCTTAATCATCATAAATTACTACAAATTTGTTCAAATTCATCAGTGATAAACTTTTTTATAAATCTTATATTTTTGATATTGTTTATTTTTACCCTTCGATAACAGAAAAACTTCTAAACAGCGCTTTTAATTTTGCTGAGCAGCGTCTTCCCCTTTACATTTGTATTTTTTATTCAAGCATCAATTCGTCGCGATACTTCGTCGCGTTGGTTTGACAAGGTTCTGACTGACACTTTAGCCAAAATCTTTATATTAGACTATTTAAATCAAGATGAATAAAATAGACTGAAATTTACAGCGGTATAGCACAAAACAAGCAAACTGTCAATGTGCCAAAGTTCTATCTGTTATAAGTTATTATTATTTAACTAATATTAAAGCTATTATTTGAAAATTAAAAATAAAACTTTTTTATGTTATTCAAATTGGCATCTGTCGCATTGCGAAACAAAAATACTGGTTTCGATTAGTATTGAAATAACTATTATAATTCAAAATAAAAGAGGATTTATGAGCTAAATTAGTTTTTTTATTTTAAAGCAATGATGTTTTTGTATTAATAAATTTACAAACTTACCGCAGCAATGTAAATACAATTTTCCGCACTATTTCCTTACGGTAAGTCGATCTAACTATATTTTGCAGTGCCTACTTCAAAAAGTCGATACTTGTTCGACACTTGCTACAACGGTTATTCGATATATGTGCACTTTGGAACGTTGATCTTACAAAGTAACTTATTTTAATTTGTTAAATATCAGTAACATTAATTTCAACAACTTGTAATAAACGTTTTTGTAGCAATAATAAAAACCAAGCTGCGTAGTTAAAAAAAAAGATTTGAAAAACAATTTGAAAAGAATTTTTCTGAAAGTTTTTTTTGAAAGTTTGAAAGTAAAAAAAAAGACAACTTGAAAAGTATTAATTTTCGTTTTAAGTAAAATACCAACGGTAAATGGAAAAAATAGTATTTGATATTAAAAGCAATAATAGTAGTGACGAATATGTAGCTCCAACGAGTGAAAGCGGCGAAGATTGCTGTGAATTAAGTACACGGTTTGTAACCTAATATAACTTTTTAGTGTAACTATTGCCATGCAATTACATATTAAAATGAATTTAAAAGCTTCGGAAAAGTCACTTAAAAAGATTTTTACTTGTTAACATGTTTAAACAGGAAGAAGAGACGTTTTAATTCAACCAGAACTGCACAAGAAACAAAATATTGTAGAAGAAGCTACTGGAAAAAATGCCAATAATGTTTATGTAGCACAAACTAAAAATGATTTTTAGATAGACATGAATGTACAATCTACGAATGATGCAGAATTTGTGACAAACAAGTAAGCGAAATATGTAGAGTTCCCCCTCGATCATCCTCTAAATCTTAAATATTTTTAAATATATTTATGGTTTGTTTTTATCATAAAAATTTTATCTAAAAAGTGATTTTGAAATTAAAATCTACTATTATATACAAAGTGAATCATTTTTAACAACTTAAGAATGATTCAATTTGTATATAATAGTATATTAGAGATATTATTATCTACTAAGTAATATACTAGAGATATTATTATCTACTAAGTAATAGAACTCTTCTGATGACTACGTTCAAAAAGGTTTAACAAAAAATTCCGAAAATGAATATCTAAACCTGCAGGTTTAGATATTCGTCTTTGGAATTTTTACATTCCCAGGTTTCATGAAACCTGGGGATGTAAAAAAAAAAAAAGGCATACCAAGCTGGCAAAAATCATACAAGTTGAAGAGGAAAACAAATACCGAATAAGATCATTCAAATAAAAAGAAGTACAAATGTGCTAAGAAAATATCAGAAGATAAGCGAAACGATATTTTTTATCATTATATACCTTAAATTCAGCTATTGAAATGAGACATTTCTTTATTACTTCGACTGATCGCACAACCACTGCTAGACCAAAAAGAAACCACGAGGAAAAAAATGATAGTGTAAATGCAAATAAAGAAACTGATGACCACCCTGAAAAACAAACTTTTTCAAAAAGAAAGTATGCCTATAGAAGTTTTTTTTAAAACATTTTACCAAAACACCAAAGATGTTGTGGTAAAATGTTTTGCGAAGCCAGTAAAAAAAACTACGTACTACCATATTTTTCCCACCAAATTCGATCTTGGTTTTCACATTCCCAAAAAGTATACATACAACCTTTGTGAGAAGTTCAAAGTTGCTGAAAACAAAATGAGAAATTTACGTGCTGAAGAAAAAAAAGATAAAAGTGTTCTGGTTTTACTTTTTGACCTTCAAAATGTTATTTTCACCCCGCATGCAGAAATTAGTTCCCTTTTTTATCTGAGAAAGCTAAGTGTATATAATTTGACAGCTTATTTTCAACCACCAAAAAAGTGCATTATGGACTGAATCAGTAGCGGGAAGAAGCGGCAACGATCTTGCCAGTGTCTTTTTCAATATTTTGAGTGATGTGGCAGAGGAAAACGGCATATTTGACTTAAATACTTGGTCTGACTCCTGCGTTTCTCAAAATCGGAACAGTATATTATCAAATACTGTGTTACATTTTTTAAGAGACGATCCTAAGATCAACTCAATCACTATGAAATTCTTACTTCCAGGTCATTCATGCTTCCAAGAGGTGGATCATGCCCAAATACGAAATTGAAAAGGAAAACTGATTTTTATAGTCCTATTGGATTGATAGGGATCTTGAAACATGTTAACAGAAAAAATTCTTATTGTATCATTCAAATGAAGCCACATGACTTCAAGGATTATTCAGTAATAGCGAAGCTGTTTAATTACAAGTCAGTTCCTTTTTCTAGCATTGCTGTTCTAAAATTTACTCAAACATCTGACATTATACATTTTAAATTTAGCCATGATCGTAATGAACCTATGAGCTGTGCAAATGTCATGTTCAATGAAAAACCTAACATAAAGAATGCAGCAACAAGTCCATCAACTTCCACTGTTTTGAATGTAAAACCAAAGATTCAAAATTGTACATAAGAACTTGCAGACTTTAAAAAAAAAAGATATTAAAGCTGCATTTCCGTTTATGAATATCGAGGACAGATATTACTATTGATTTGTTCTTATAAAATGAGCATGAAATCTTTTAAGGGTTGTACTTAATGTAATGGTTTTAAAATGTGCCAAAAAAATAAGAGTAAACAAAATGTTGAATTCTTGTTTTGTGACTGAAACAATAATCTTATTTATAAAAATTAGCTTTTTATTATATTATTGTTTTAGTTACAAAATTTAAAGTAACTAACATGTTTTTAACTACCATTAAACAGTAGTTTGAACCTTGTCATAGTGAGAATATGATTATTTCACAATGACAAGGTTCTGACTGCATTTTGGGGTATTCATTTTTCTATGAAGAGTGAAACATTTTTTAATGAAAAATAGTAATACTTATAACAAACAAAGTTATCATGAGTAAAAAATATTATCGATGGATTTTAATAGTTTTTGATGGTAGGAACATAACAATTTTTTTATTGATTTACTCAAAACTACTCGATGATCAGTTAGAACCTTGTCATACCGACTTATATTTTGAAAAATTGCTAAACCGCCATTGCGGTATAATCCGAAATCATTTTTATTATACTTATTTTTTATACTGTTAGAAACATAAGAAACTGTAGAAAATAGTTAGCTAATAACATTATTTAAACTGCGCTCTTCAAAAAACGGTATTTTAGCCAAATTTTTAAGGGTTTCTAAATCACTGTGCCCAATAATTTAAAATAGCTTCCGCATTCAATTGAGTTAAGATTGTCTGCAAACTCGTCAAGTGAAGAAATTTTTCAAAGATCAACTCATGTTTAATGACGCACTGTTAAAGTCCAGTTTTAATCACAATCTTTTATACAGTCCTAATTAAAATTTACTTCATACCAAAAACCGTATACGCAACATCATTTGGTTTATCCTCTTTCAGCAAAAATGTAAGCACTAATGTAGGAAAAAGCTTTTTAACTATAATCAATTAACACTTCCCAATAAATCACAAACTCCATAAATTTTTCAATATAAACACTAAAAATGTTAAGTTATTGCTGTTTGTTAAGTTGCTGTTTGTTAAGTTGCTGTTTGTTAAGTTATTGCTGTTAAGTTATTGCTGTTTATTGCCGAAGATAAAATCTATTTTAAATGCACACAATTAACACATTATAAACAACAACAAAAATCTACCTAAAACCAACTGCATCTACCTTAATACCTACCCCTTTATCAAAACAATGCTTAACAAAAAACATTGTATACCAAGGTAACATAAATTCCAATGATCCAACAAACACTCCTATCAATAAATTCTACATCAGTATAAGTGAAACACCAGACAAAATTAGATATGCCAACCATACAAACCATATAACATTCTTAAATACAAAAATGACACTGAACTATCAAAATATTTTTGGAAATTAAAAGATGCAAATTTAAATCTAGTTGTTAAATGGAAAATAATTGAACAGTAGGGTAGAGCGGGACTAGTTAAGCATAGGGGTAAATTGGGCAACTGAATCATCTCAAAAATCACATGAAAAAATACTTGATTTACCAAAGTTAGGGAATTAGAATGTTGACACAATCCGCTACAATTAATTGTTGGAAAGTAGTTGAGTAAGATACACAGGCACTTTTTTAACTTTGGATCAAAAAAGTAAAAAAAAAGTTTTACTACTTTTTTTTTGAATGCTTATAAATGTTTTAATCTGTCATCACTTAAATGTTGATATTTTACCAATTTATCGGACTTTTGATTAAAATTAGCTATTTTTTCCTAAGTCTTACTGTTCTTATTAAAACCAAACTAATAAACTTTGTCTAGAAGGGGTAAGTTGATCAGCATTGAAAAAATAATACTGAACTTTCGAACACAAAGAAACAACTTTAATAAGAAATAATTTAGCTGTACATTATTTATATATATTTTTAAAATTAGTAATTTTTTAATCAGGCTTCAAAGTTCAAGATAGTTGTATAAAATTATATTTTTATACTTTATGACATTTTCTTACTGTTTATTTTTTTACTCTTCTCTTACTTAAATAAATACAGTGTATAAATTAAAAAGCTCATAAATTATGCACACGCTTACTGTTAGTGAAGGATTTATTGATGGTTCACCCAAGTTTCGTACAATGCATATTCATTTATTTGTTGATTGCTCAACTTACCCTACACTATTGCCAATTTACCCCGATGGGGCAGTTTGAGCAGCTCCGCAAACTTTGGGGAGTATTTTATTTAAAAAATCAATAACTATACTTTTTTCTTAACCAATTTTTAGCAGGTTAAATTATCTTTCAAATATTGAAAAAATTATGTAACTCCGACGCAACGTTAATGAGATCTGTTAGATTTAGTAAAATCTAACAGATCTCATTAACGATCTGTTAGATTTTATCTATTTTATTTAACGATCTGTTAGACTAAATCTAACAGATCGTTAATGATCGTTAATTGCTCAACTAGCCTCCCTTTACCCTACAATCGTCACAACCTCGAAATCCTGCAAACTATGCATAAACAAAAAATATGAAATACTACTCTCAAAAAGTCAAAATCTGTTAAACGAAAAAAGTGAAATTGTATTTAAGTGCAAGCAGTTCAATAAGGATGTTTAACCCTTTGAGTGATTGATAAAATTTAAACGCCGCACAGTTGAGTATTTAAGGTCAAAAGTTGATCAAAATTATTTTATGGTTTTTATCAATAAGATAAACAATAAAAAGCAGTTTAATATAATATTTAAAATAATTGGGCAAGTTTTTTTTTTTACCCAAAACACACTTTTGCATATAAACCATACAAAAAGAAGTTTAAAAAAACAAATATTAAAAAAAAACTAAGCAACAATATAAAGTGTTAAACTTCAATTTACACATTAAATGCCTAAAGAGTAAAAATGTTTAAAAAAAGTGATGCCAATACAAACAATTTAAACAAAAGGAAATATACAAATACACATACTATAAAGATGAAATAAACCTTACTATAAAAAGGTGAAAAAAACATGAATTAAAAAAATATACTTAAAAAACGATAAAAAATAAACATTAGTCTGATTCATTTTCGCTAGATGCCTTCTCTTCATATTATTGTAGTTCGTTCAATGTTTCTGGTAGCAAGAACTCTCATGCCACACTGGAAATAGAATTTCTTTTATTCTTGAGCCTCTTTCTGGCACTGCTCAACAAAGGATCGGAACTTAACAAAAGTCTGTTTAGGATATCCTAATTACAAATTTCTCTTGAAAATTTCCTCGAGAAATTCTGTCTATAATTACGGAAGTGCTTCTTTTGAGCCTCAGCCGCCTCTCCCGATAATTGACCAATAGGCAATATAGCTTGGTCAATTATTGTGTCTCAATGTCTCAATATCTTGTGCATTGTTGGAGTCATTGGGTACCATCCATAAATTTCAACATAAAGTTCTGCTGTCAGTTCTGCAAACTTTTCAAATTTTTTGATATCTATTTTATATCCACTTGACAAGGTCTCCAAAATGATACTACAACTTTTAATAAGTCCAATGTTAACTCCTGTAATGAAGGATGAGGTTTGGCGATCTGAGAAGAATTTTCTTGATGTATTGCCATCATTAGTATTCCCGAAATCTGCAGTTGGAATATACACCAGCAGCCCCATTTTCTCTTTGAATTTGTATTGTATGTTTTTTTTTGTTTCGGCCACAATTATTTTATCATCTTGTGTTCTCGCTTGCCATTTTTTTATGGGAATGCGGTATGATAAATGTAGTAATGGTTCAAAAAATCTAATCCTTATATCTAATATCGATAAACCAAATTTATGGTAAAATTAATAAAGTCTTATGACGTTAGGCCACATATATAGCACCTCATAGTAGATGTCGTGTTGGTTGCAGCATTGTATACTTTTGCATCAACCATTGTAAATGCCAAAGTATGCTTTACATGTATAATACCACCAAAAAACTTCGGTATTTCAGTTTTTCTTTAGTTTTTTATTTGATCTTCTACATAGCAGATTTCTTCATTTGTTATATCTTTAGTTTCATGGATAAAATGAATTCGTATTAGGCGGCAATATCTTGTAGAAGAGGACACTGGGTTTTACCAAATAATCTTCTGGCTACCAATATGGCATATAAGCCGTAGAGGCACAAATGAACTTTGAAAAATGTTAGAGTCACTAACTGTACTATTTTGAAATTTTTGTTTAGATGTTTGCTGCTGTGAGCTGCAAACATTTAAACAAAACTTCATCTAAATATTCACACAAGCGTCTAGATGTGTGGTCTAGAATATCTTGTAGTTTAATTTCACAACACGTTTCTGAAACTGTCATTGACTCTTGTGGCGGATAACATTGTTTTTTTGATTCTTTCAAAAGTGATAAATATTTTTGTCGGCTGCATGAATTATTTCAAATTGTCACCTTGTCATATTTGCTTCCACGAAAATCGATAATGCTTCCGATGGTGTGTGTGTGTGTTTTATAACATTCTGAATGGAATTAAAGTTTTCTCTATATTTTTTTGCCTTTCCCGATGAACAGCCATTATCTTTCATTATTCTAGATGCACCACAATGTCCTGCATCACGCTGACTCATTTGGGCAGCATAGGTTAGTTGTTTAGAAAATTTTTGGTCTCTCAAAGCTTTTTTTCTTCTCTTGCTTGGCGAACTCAACACCTCGAAATCTTTTGATGGTCGACCAGTTCTTTTTATTATACAGGTGGTTAAACTTATGATAGCATTGAGTCATATTTCATTGTGCTTCAAAAAACGTTCTTCTATGCTGTTGGCAGCTATCCATTTTTATTTAAAATGAAACTTGAAAGTATTTAAGGCGTTTTTTAGTAAACATTATTCATTTTCAGTACATATTTTAATAATTTTGAGATGATCTTCTAAAAACAAAAATTTGTCATCAATTTTTTTTTTGGGCATTGTTTCATAACATCGTAGAGTCATCGTAGTTTCATAACATTTTCAAATATATATATATTTATATATATATATATATATATATATATATATATATATATATATATATATATATATTATAAAATTATATATATATGTCGTAATAATATATTATTGTCGTAAAATTATATATATATATATGTCGTAAAATTAAATTTTAAAAAATTGAAGATTTATGTGGAACTTTTTGTTTCAAAAAATGTTAATTAGAATAACTAATGTTTGTAGTTACATAAAAAATCTTAGCTTAACTCGCCTTAATTCATATACAAAAACAATTTTAAATAAAGTATTTACAAAAAAAAACCTAACAATTTCAGTCTCGAATATATATTAACAAAAATCTCACTTAATTAAGTAAAATGAAAAAACTATACATTTATTTTGTATGTGCATACCTTCTTCTTTAACGTTTATCGTGATATTATAAAGGTTTTACAGCATAAAAGCATAACTAATACTTTTCAATGTTGTGTTTGACTAGAAGCGTAAAAAAAATAAAAGAAGCTCACGCGAAGTCCCAGTTTTAACTACTGTTATATGTGGAAGTGGGAGTGGGCAACACTAAAGCTGCTGTTTAGTGATGTAGCCTTTATAAAACTTTCATGATATATAGTTAATAGTATACTTTTACAAAACTCTAGTAATCGACTTTTGATCGACTTTTACCTTGAAATACTTTACTGTGCGCCGCGGCGACCAGTGGCTCAAAATTACTGTGCGCCGCGGATAATAAGATTATTAGATTTAAGGTTTAACTCAGCATGAAGAAAAATATAAGTAAAATTTTTTTTTTTATTAAAAACACATTATTTGTGGTACAAGAACAAAAATGTTTCGATTAACTCCACGCTGATTTTAGTGTTTTTGAGTACTGTCAGCAATATACTATTTAATGGAATGAAATTTACCTGCTCCAATTTGCTTCAATCTAAAATAGAGTTTTATCATTTACTCGCTAAATATTATATTCAGCGAGTATATGATAAAAGATTATAAGATAAAAGATAAATTGAAGCAAGTAAACTTTATTTAATTATAAACTCTTTTAAAAAAAGAGTATCAACGTTACCTAATATTTTTAGCTATATATATATATATATATATATATATATATATATATATATATATATATATATATATATATATATATATATATATATATATATAAATTATGTCAGTGTATTCTACGAATAGAGTGCTCAATGTTCTTAAAGAACAGAACAATAATAAATTAGTAAAAACACTTATCTAACTTTTATCTTCAACATAATGTTTCTCCATCAGTAGGTTCATCAGGAAGAGATTTTCTATTATTTAATTATTCCATAAAATTATTAATATTTTAACAATAAGATTGTTAAACTTTTGATAATTTTTGTGTGTTATGTCATAGATGATTTATAGGGTGTTTCATTAAGACGGACAAAAGTTTAATGCAAATTATATTTGAACGACGAATAATTTTTTTCTTCTTCTTCCAGATTTAAAAACTACAGCTTTTGGCAATTAAAATAATGGAAAGATTAATAAACAAACAACGCATTAAAGCTGTTGAAGAGTATTATAAAAATGGTATTACAATAAACCACAAATGCATTTAGAGCACTTCGCGATTTTTTTGGTCAACATAATCTACCAACCATCAGTGCAATTGGAAAAACTGTGACAAAATTTAAAGAAACTGGATCAGTGACAGATGTGAAAACACCAACTCGTACTCGCTTGCGTCGTTCAGATGAGAACATTGCTGCAGTACGCGAGAATGTGGCAGAGAATCCAGGCACCTCAATTCTTCGTCGTGCACAAGAATTGAACCTCTCAACAATAACATTACATCGAATTTTGACAAAAGATTTATGTATGCACGCTTAAAAAATTCAATTAACTCAAG
Source organism: Hydra vulgaris (assembly GCF_038396675.1). NCBI lineage: Eukaryota > Metazoa > Cnidaria > Hydrozoa > Anthoathecata > Hydridae > Hydra > Hydra vulgaris. The sequence goes on from NC_088922.1 coordinate 173,292, forward strand.
AACTGAAACCTGGTGACCATTTGAAGCGCCTTACATTCGTCAATTGGGTACGAGAGCAAAGGTAAGTCGATCCTGCTTTTTCGCAGAAAATCATCTTTAGTGATGAAGCCCATTTTCATCTTTCTGGATTCATTAATAAACAAAATTGTCGTATTTGGGATGATGAAAATCCAAAGAAAATAGTTGAAAAGCCACTTCATGCACAAAAGGTCACGGTATAGTGTGCAATGTCTGCTAACGGAATCATTGGGCCATATTTCTTCGAAAATGATGCCGGAAATTCTGTAACTGTGACAGGCGAGCGATACCGTGCCATGATTACCAACTTTATATGGCCTGCATTGAATGATGTGGATTGTGAAGATCTGTGGTTCCAACAGGACGGAGCCACCTGTCACACAGCCAACGCAACAATGGCTTTACTGAATAAGAAGTTCTCTGGTCGCATAATCTCTCAAAACAGTGAAGTGAATTGGCCACCAAGATCGTGCGACTTGACACCTTTAGATTTCTTCCTTTGGAGATATCTCAAAAGTAAAGTCTATGCCAACAAGCCAACGACAGTTCAAGAGCTAAAGAATGAGATAATAAGGCATATTTATGACATTAACGACCATTTATGCAGAAATGTCATTGAAAATTTTGACCACCAAGTAGATGTGTGTCATAAAAGTGGCGGGCATTTGGCCTTTCTTTATGCAATCATTCTATTTAATTAAGTTTCTATTTACAGGAGGAGTTTTTTTACTAATCTTGATAAAAGAATAAAATTTAAAGAAGGTCCAGGTAGAAAAAATAAAGCTTTGGAAAATCTTTGTGAAAGAAGCAAAAGAGCTAAAATTGCCCATTTAACTGAAAACAATCACAAAGCATCGCCCTTAGCTTCTTTAAAAAGTGCAGCAACTGAATCCAACATTAATAGAAACAATTTTATCTTTATAGTAAAGAAGGCTTAGAACCCAATAAAGCAAATGAAATTAGAAAAAACTGTCTATACTTGAACCTGTAAAAATGAAAGTTAAAGAGGCTCTCAGCCTAAAAATTCAATGTGATCTGTCCGATGAACAATACCAGATAATCAGAAATAGCTCCTTATTACAAAATACAAACATCTATCCGTCTGTTCATAAAATTTAGTTGAAAAAAAGAAATGCTATCCTGATAATATGATTTTTTCATATAATCAGGATAGCATTTCTTTTTTTGCAACAAAATATTTTCTGAATTATCGGTTAAAGATATTAATCGACATGGAACTATTTTAAAGGCGGTTTTGATGGAGCGTCTTATTAGAGCATGTATAAACAAAAATATTTAGATACAACTCTAGATGAAGTTATTAAAAATGAAGAGAGTATTTTCCAAACATCTATTGTGACTCTTAAACTGACTGTTCATGATACAGTAATATGGTACAACAAAAAACCATCTAGTACACAATTCTGCTGACAAGTATGTTTGCAATACAAGAAGGAAACAAATGTGCTAATTAAAAAGAAGAGGAACGATTACGAATCGAGATTCAGAAACTTGAACCATTTGTAGTAAGTTTAGAGTCAGAACCGACTGAGTCATCTATGATGATAGGAATTATAAAGTTTAATTTGGATTCGACTATGTTTGATGAAAAGGTTGTTAATGCACTGAAAAGTACTACCTCTTCTCAAAGCTTTAATGTATGTTTAGCTAAGCCAACAGAGATGAATGACCTCAAATTGATTAGATCTGTCAATAAAGAAGCTTTATGTTTTGGCCTTTCACCTCTTCATTGTTGAATAGATACTTTGAGTAGATTGTTCACCTTGGATATTAATTGAAAATTAGGTCATTTTATGCTAAAACCTCTGAGCAGAAGGAATCAGTTAAAGAAAGAAAAGAAGTTCCAAAAAAAGAAAAGAAGAATCCAAAAGAAGTTTAGGGAAAAACTAAGTCTTATTGTTCACATGCCAAATCAAGGTTGTAGAAACCTAATGATGGTAATAGTCCCAGAAGAGCCTTTGAGGAACCGAATACCTTCTCTGAGATAACTGGTGTAAATGTTGACATCATTTCGATACTTGAAACAATTTTAAAAGCAGTTTGTTCAGGATATGATTTAGATCCAAGCTCTTTTCAAAATTATTGTAATGATACAACAGATAAAGTTCTTTCTGAATATAATTGGTATGTTATTCATCCAAGCGTTCACCAACTTTTAGAACATGGTTTACAGATTGCCGATGCATTAGAACGTCCCATTGAAGTTTATTCTGAAGAATCACTAGAGACTCTTAACAAAGACAATAGAAATGCAAGATTAAACCATTCACGCAAAATTTCAAGGATAAATGTTAGGAAAAACCAATTTAACTATCTTATGATAAGGAGTGAGTTATATCGAGCATTCAATTCACTAACCATAGATGTAAAAATGCGAAATTGCTTCCAATAGAAGTTCTTTCTCTTCTTAAACAGTAGTGATTCTTTTGTGAAGTTTTTTATTTATATTTAAATTTGCCATCAAAAATTTTTCTATAAAATAAAATTTAAAATAGCTATAATAGTAATGCTCAGAGCATTCTATTATATACTCTTTGTTGATTACTAAATTATTATTATTATTATTTTTAAATTCTTTCAATCGTTGTTTTTAGTAAAAGGGGAGGGGTCCGGTAATAATTATGACTTAAATTTGAATGGTAGTGCACCGAGTGATCACGCCTGATTACAAGTTGGAGTGAGTTAAACAGAGATTTAAAAAAAAATTATGTGTTATACGAACTATTACTTAATTCGAGAAGTAAAATTAAAAAAAAAATCTGCTTGCACGTTTAAAATTTTATACGCGCGTGTTTTTTAGATACGCGCACGTTTTGCTGGTTGTTGCGCGTAAAAATAACTTAAAATCACATAGTTGATTTTTAGACAAAAAAAACAAATATTCATTTAATACATATTAAAATACGATGGTTAAATAAATTTTGCCGTTTTTTCTTCATTTTGAGTCACTGTGCGACGTGCAGAACTTTTTTTATTAGCGTACAAAGACCAAAAATTTCTTCTAAAGGTATGTTTACTTATTCAATAATTCTTACAAGTGAAGTAAACAAATTAAAAGCAAGAAAGGCCGTAAATCATTTGAATAAGATACAAGCAAAAAACTTTCTGAAGATGACACTGTTTTAAATTAATACTTTGATATAAGATCTATTAAGTTTGAAGAGGGTGACAAAGTAATGGCTCACTGTAAAGATATTTTAGGGCTACTGGAGTATGTTATTGAAAGCACATTTTAAAAGTTGGTATTGATGGAGAAGCTAAATTCAAATTATTTTAAATGGATGCGTTTATCGTCCACCAAGTGGTAAAATCAAATCATTTGAAACTTTTATCAAAAGTACAATTAAAAAAACAAATAAAGAAAATAAAACTTTATACGTCGTTGGTGACATAAACGTCGATGTTCGAAGTTATGCAAAATTTCCGAAAATAAAATCTTTTTTTGATATGCTTCTTAAATTTAATGTGTTGTCAGCAATTAATAAGCTAACGCGAGTGTCAAGAACTTTGGCGATAACAGCAATAGACAATATTCTTATTAACAATTATTTGGAAATGAATATTGAAGCCGGGATTTTTATGACTGCTATTAGCGATCACTTTCCAATATTTGTAAAAGTAAGAAATTTAAAAACCACGTCTGATTGTGAACCAAAAGTTATAATTTTGAAAAAAAGTAATCTCAAAACAAGCAATATTAAAACAAGAATCAATCAGACAAAAACTGATTAAATTAAGAAAAGAAGATAAATACGCAATTCTCAAGTTTGATTCTATTTTTCGTTGAGATCATAAAAAATAATTTCTTTTTTAACAATGTTAAGAAAGTTCTTCTAAAATAATTAAATACTCTATTGAACATGATTCTTTCTAGTATTTTTGAAAATATAGATAAGATAGAGATAGGCTGGTAATTACTAATCGTCGCATGAGAATTATAGGGTTCTATCTGCATTTTTTTATGTTGTGAGAACTTAACTTTCGATATTTAATTTTAAAATGTTTTAATGCTATTATTCTTTACAGTTATAAATTACAAGTCGTTTATGTTACTATGGTTTCATTATTAAAAATATATTATTATTCATAATATTTTTAAAGTTGTTTGTTTTTATTATTAATTATTATTAATTAAAACTTTAATTGTTAGATTCTTTTAACATAAAAAAATGCAGATAGAACCCTATAATTCTCATGCGACGTAATGTCAGATTTGTCACCACCTTTGAATAGTGGAATAACTTTTACAATTTTCAATTGATCAGGAAAGACTCCTTGTTTGATTGAGGATTTAAAGACTTTAAAAAGAATATATTTTAATTGTTGAAAGCTAAAATTATGTTACCATTGATTTTATTTCGTCCAACTGCTTTTTTTTTTTTAAGTGTATTAAAAGCTTTTTCGAACTCATCAAATAGTAACTCTTTAGATAACTCATCCGAGTGAATGCAATTATCCATCGGTACTCTTTAAGTATCCATCGGAAATCTTTAAATGAGGCTTAAGATTAAAATGATTAACCGGTAATTTCTTTTATTATTTCCCAGAAGCGTTTAAAATTATTTTTTGCATTATTGAGAATTTTAGAATAATAATGTTTTTTTACGTTTTTTCGAACTTTTTCATAATGATTTTTGTAATCTTTGTATATTTTCTCATTCGTCTTTTAATACCTAAAAAAACGAATGATTCGTTTTTTAGATATTTAATGTAAAATTTCTGCTTAACTTTTGTAGATTCTTTTAAACCTTTGGTAACCCAGAGAGAAGTCACTGTTAAAAATATCGGTTGTTAGAATGTTATCAATTAGAGTGCTGGTTTTGGAGTTACTCTGGTAGGGTGATTTATTAAAGGAATGGTTCCTATTTTGAAAATAGAATCATAAAATTTTTTAACTTTAATGTCCGCAAAGTAATGGAAGCAATTCATATTAAAATCCCCAAAAATAAAAATTCTTTTTTTTTCAAGGATCTTTTTTTTGAAAAGGTTTTCTTCAAAATACATGCTCATGTTCTCGGCCACACCGTTCGGAGGCCTATAGCAACAGCTCAGTAAAATGTTTTTTGATTGATTGTTTAGAATATCAATAGTTAAAATTTCTTTATCTCCGTCAGAAACACTTAAATCATTCCTAATATAATGTGTAATATTTTTCTTTACATAAATAAGAATTCTTCCACCGCGTTTATTGATAAGTTTCTCTTGAGAAATTTAAGTTATCCAGCTTTCAGTTAAACAAATTAAATTACAAAAATTGTTGGTTTCTTGTGAAAAATTGAGAAGATTTTCAAATTGCGGTTTAGGCTTCTGATATTTATATAAAGAATTCTTAGTTGATTAAAAATATTGTTTGTTGTATTTTTATAAAAAAATTCTTCTAATTTGTTAGGATAGTAATATGAACAATCCGTAATAATGTCATTGAAATAATTAATATCTGGATCAAAATTTTCATCAAATAAGAAGTGTCTCATTTCTAAAAAATTACAACTAAAAGATTTAAAATCATTTGTTTCAGACATTTTGATTGTGTTACAAATTAGTTTAAATAGTTTATTATACAACAATCAGTTTGGCTTTAAAAAGAATAACTAAACTACATGCAATTATTCAGTTGGTGAAATTTCCAATTCTTTTGAAAAATCTCAATTCACATTAGGAACTTTTATCGATCTTTTAAAAGCATTTGATACTGTCGAACATGATATTTTGCTTCATAAACTTAATTATTACGGAATAGATGAAAGAGTAATTAAATGGTTTCAAAGTTTTTTATCAAGCAGACAACAATTTGTTTCTTGTAATGAACTTAATCATAAACAGTTTTTAAATGTTTCCTGTGGTGTTCCGCAAGGTTCCATCTTAGGCTATCTTCTGTTTTCAATTTATATCAACGACTTGCATAAAGCATCAAATCTTCTAAGTATTATGTTTGCTGATGACACAAACTTATTTCTCTCTAACAGTGACATCTATCTACTATTCTCCATGATGAACAAAGAACTTTAAAACATATCTAAATGGCTTAAAAATAACAAAGTAACATTAAATGTTAGCAAAACAAAATGGATTTTTTTCCACCCGCTCTCCAAAAAACGTTCTCTACTCCTAAATCTACCAAAAATTCTTATTAACCATATTGAAATAAAAAAAAAATTCTGTAACTCAATACCTGGGGGTTTTCATTGACGAGAACATCACACGGAAACATATTAACTATGTCTGCTCGAAAGTTTCAAAAAGTATTGGAATTTTATATAAGACGCGTACTCATTTAGATAAAAATAATTTAAATAAATTTTATTATTCCTTTATTCATAGCTATATAAGTTATGGAGTTATTGCCTGGGGTAGCACTGATCAAAGCAATGTCTCTATCGCCGTCAGAAACATGCAATCCGTTTAATTAATTTTGCGGATCGGTTCGCACATTCCTCGATATTTTTTAATCAAATGAAACTCCTTTCAGGATTTTATTTGATTAAAAAATATTGAGGTTTCAAAATAAAATAGATCTTAAAAAAAAATTTTTTAAGACCTTTTTATTTGAAACCGCTAAGCAAGTTTAACATGAAGAATAATAATTATTTAAATGAACCACTCTGTCGAACAAAATTCAATCAATTCTGTATCACTTATCGTGCAGCTCATCTCTTGAACAAAATTATTTTGCCTAACTTCGGCTTACCCCTAACTTATCCTGTTTTTAAAAATAAATTAAAAGATCTCATTCTCCCTATTGAAAATATCTTAGAATATTTTTAACTTATCTTGTGATCAAAAATAACTTTTATTGTCATGTATGTTCAAGTTTTGTTTTATACTTGTTTACAATTTATTTTCATTTATCTAAGTACGATTGTTTTTATGTTATTTTTACGTACTCTTATTGTAAAAAGGCGTTTTTATAATATTTTACGTACTCTCTTTTGTAAAAGGCTTCTGACGATAAGATCATTGTGATCTTCTTTTAGAAGCCTTGTTTGTATTTGAAAAATATGTAATTTATATATATTACGTCAAATGTAAAAAAAACATTAAAATGACAACAAAAAAAAAGCAACAAGAAACGTGGTAAAAGTCAGGACACTAACGAAGCTTTAAATAATATTTTAGATAAATTTCTAGAGTGCTTTATTGAAACTTGTCCACAAGAGGACATACAAATTAGGACAAAAGCAGTTGCTAATCCATGGATAAATTGCTGATAAAATGCTCAAAGATGAAACAAAAACTGTGATAATGAAAAAAAGCTAAAAAAAAAAAAAAAAAGCACCAGAGTTTGATGAAATATCTAGTGATGTAATTATCTTCAACAAAATCAGCAGACCTGATTCAACTTAATCTATCTGAGGAAATCACATAAGTTATTGAGACTAAAGCTCTCAATAACTTATGTGATTTCCTCTGATAGATTAATTAGCAAAAGTTACTTCTATATTTAAATGTAATGAACATTCGGACACAACCAACTATAGACTTATATCAATACTTTCTTTATTTTCAAAACTTTTCGAACGTGTAATTTATAATAAAATCTATATTCAATTCACTAAAACAAATTATTTTACCCAAACCAGTTTGAATTTCAAAATAATCTCTCAACTGAACATGCAATTATTGAATTAGTTGATCAAATAACTAATAGCTTTAAACAAAATAAATTTAACTTCGATGTTTTTATTGACTTATCAAAAGCATTTGATACAGTTGATCACTGCATCCTATTCGATAAACTAAAGCACTATGGTATAATTAATAAAACTTACAGTTGGATTAAAAGTTATCTTACCAATAGCAAACAATATATATGTAATATACAATCTGGAGTATTAAATGTTTTACGCGGAGTTCCTCAAGGATCTATCCTTGGTCCACTCTTGTTTTTAATTCATATAAATGATTTTTGCAATGCATCTTTAAAACTAAATTCAGTCATGTTTGCTGATGATACAAATCTATTTCCTAATAATAATGATATTAAGAAATTATATGCAGACATGAATACTGAACTTAATAAAGTAAATAATTGGTTTAGGGCTAACAAACTCTCGCTTTACTCAGAGAAAACAAACTACATATTATTTCATTAAAAAGCACAAGAAAAAAATCTTCCTCTTAAGTTGCCTGATCTTATCTTAAATGATAAATTAGTTAAAAAACAAGCCAGTATAAGATTATGAGGAATTTTTGTTGATGAGAATTCATCCTGGCTTCCTCAAATAAGATATACTCAATCTATGATCACCAATACAATTGGTATGATGTATTGGTATGACACAAGTTCGTATATCAATAAGCAAAGTCTCAAACTAATATATTTTGGATTAATTCATTGCTTCATCAGTTATGAAAATATATCATGGGCAAGTACTCAACCATGAAAACTTTATTTATAGCTTACAAAAACATGCGTGCATAATGATTTACATTAAAAATAAGCTTGAACAAGTTAAACCGATAATGAATGATAGGAAAATGATGGATATTTTTGAAATAAATATCTTTCAGCATTTAGTTTTTATGTATCAATTTAACAATAATCTCTCTCCTAAAAACCTTAACAACAAGTTTGAAATAAATAGAAATGAAAAGTATTATCTAAGAGCAAATATAAGTAACACATAAACCTCAAAAACGTCTCAAAACGTTAATAAATATACAGAATATAGCATTGCATATTGAGGTCCAAATATATGGAATATCTATCAAATAAGATTTAAATTTATGGCAAGGGAAAATTCTTCTCTAACACAATGTTGTATAGAAAAACCTGCAAAATTAAAGGATTGTTAATGAATTTTGACAAGGAATATTTTTGTTGTTGCTCTATTAACTGTTTAGTCTTGCATCCTGAATTTTTCCCATTAATTCTTTTTCTTTTGGCTTTTAACAGCTGCATCGCGTATTATACAAATAAATTATTACTTATATTACTTATAGATTGTTTGTTATGTGTTAAATTTGCTTGGATGACAATAAGAAGTTGATATAATTGCTCCGAAGACAAGTTCATTCTTTTGCTTCCTTCTATCTTTGTTTGAAAAAAAGTTTTTTATCTCATTCGACACCTAAGATTATGCGATAAAAATTTAGTTGAGAAAGGTGCACTTTTGCCTTTAATGACTATATTGCATACTTTTAATATTGCGTATCTTCAAAATCTATAAGAAGTGTAAAAAATCCATTTTTAAATCCATCATTTTATTTTCCTTTTTAAAAATTTATTTACTTTTTCAAGCATTTTGTTTTCGCTTATTAGTATTGGTTCTTTACGAATTTCAGATGCATTCACTATTATGAGGAAATTTGCCACAGGTAGAAAAAAGGCACCTAACAATTTTAATAATAATTTTTTGTTGTTTATTTTTCTGTTGGTGTCAGTTAATCTATTCATCTTCTTAGCTAAAGCTTTCTTGAAGCAAAACAGTTTAATATTAAAATCCACGCAACATCTACAATATATTGCATGATAAGATGCATTTTTTAATGTCAAATGTCAATCATAAATACTTAATGCCAATCAAAAATACTTTTATTGATCATTTTATCTAAACAAATATAGATTATTCAGTCATCATTTCGAACAAATTTATAAATTTATATAAATTTAATATATATAATATTTATATATACAATATAATATATTTAATATAATATATATAATATTTATATATATAATATAATATAAAATAAGTGAAAGACTTTGAAATTAATTTAAATTAGTTAAATATTTATAAATGATATAAATTATATATATATACATATATATGTATATATATATATATATATATATATATATATATATATATATATATATATATATATATATATATAAATATATATATATATATATATATATATATATATATATATATATATATATATATATATATATATATATATATATATATAACTTTAAAATTAGGTAAATTGTAAGTTATAATAAGACTTACTGAGAAACTGTTGTAATTAAATTACTTATTGGTTAGTAACAACAACATCAACAACACAAAAAATAGACTCACTTTAGAATGCTGTAAGTAAAAATTTGTGATAAAATCTCAGGTATATAAAAATAAAATTCATGTGTGAAAATGTGTGAAAACATCTTTAGATGTTTACTTTTTAAAGAAAAACGGCAAATTTACCTTAACAAGTTTTGATTGCACTCAAAAATATCTACAGACGGAGGAAATTTAAATAATCTACACTTAGAAAACAAAAAACCCACCATAGTTAACTACAAAAAAAGAAAAAAACCAAAAATTATTCACATAATAAATAAATAGTTGCAGAATCTATTTTTATGTGGGAAAAAAAAAAAAAATCCTTATTTACTTGTATTTAAAACAAAACTGAAACATTTAAAGTTAAATAACTTTATCAATTCTAAAGCAAAACGTCGTCCGCAAACAAATTATTGTAGTACATCCTTTTCTAAAAAAAAGTAACATTTATACATACGTATATACTATTAACTTTCATAGGTGGGTTTTTATTCTTCAACACCGACGTAAAATCATTTCTTGCGTTATTTGGACGAAGTTTTTCAAAAACAAACGAAGTATTTTTTTCTGCGATAAAATGTCACGTGATAAAACTCCCTAATATCAAAGTTATTTGCTGCAATTATAATAGCTGTGTGAACCAACCACTTTTAAATCTACCAGATGAAACAAAGATTATAAAAGTTCTTGCTCCCATGGAAAAAAATATTTTTAATGTAAACACTAACCAGGGCCGAGAAGCAAGGGTGGGGGAAGGGCGAAAGGGACAGTTTGGCGGCAGATATCCAAGGAGCGCCAAATAAAAAGAAGGAAAAAAAAAGGTCCTTCATCTATAATATAGGGTTATTTTGATAAATAAAGGCGCAAATCAAGATTGCTGTCCCAGGCGGCGTGACGGCTCTCAGCAGCCCTGACACTAACAGACTTTTTAATTGTCTTGATACAAAATCAAAGAAATTTTTTTTTAAAGCAGAGAAGTGGAATGTTAAACTAGACTTTAAAAGACCAAAACTTCATGGGGGAGGGAGGGAATTCAAGGGAGGATAGCGTCCAAAACTACTTGATAACAGAAATATTTTAAAAGATTTAATTAAGTCTTTTTCACTGGATAATCATTTTACAAGCATTTAAATTAGGGCTTGCAAAGTTAACGCTTTAAAAACGCGTTAAAGCGCTAATAATTTAACGTAAACTAAAAAAATTAACGCAGATCAAATTTTCTAACTCAAAAATTTTTTTGGCGATGCTAATTTTGATTAGCATCAAAAAATAATTTTTGAGCAATAATGAAATTTCTATACCACTTTCTTATTTCTAATCAATGTTTACTTACGTGATGACGCCATTTTGTTTTATTTGTCTCTCTAACCTTATACTTTTTCTTTTTGAAATTGTTTTGATCGTGTTGTTATTTTGTCAATCAATTTGTTAAATTTCCGAAATTTTAATATCTTATCCTAACGAAATTTATTTATTAATAATTTAAATTATGGGCTCAAACGGCAATCAATCTATCCTCAACGGAGTCTTTATTTTTTAAGACGAGATAAAAAAATTGGTTATCTCGAGTTCGTCAAAATAATTTACAATTGGCGACCGTATTAAATCACAAAATGGCGTAAATAAACAAATTTCTGAGGATAAATCAAAGAAAATTGCGGAAGCCATTGTTTGCCAGTAGCTGTCGACTACTCAACATAGTTACAGATTCAGGTTTGACGGATGTCATTCGAACAGCAACGTCCACACAATTTAAAAAAAATGCAAACACTCAATGAAGATGAGAAGAAAAAGAAAATAGACATCGTAAACATGGCTACTAGTATAGCAATTACCTGTGATCATTGGTCTTCAATGGGTAATGTCAGTTACCTTGGTTTAACATGCCATTTAGTAGATAACAACTGGATGTTGAACTTATTTGCGTTAGGTATTCATCAAACATTGGACCGACACACCAGTGACAATCTTTTAACCCACATCACAAATATTGCCAATGAATGGGGATTATTTGAAAAAATATTTTCTATTGGTACTGATAACGGTAGAAACATTGAAAAGGCTGTATCAAGTTTTCCCTTCAAACATCTTCCATGTTTTGCGCATACCGTTCAGCTAATTATAAAATCTGCCATTGAAGAGACCGCATTTGACAAAATACTAGCTAAATGTCACAGAATTTTTGAACATTTTAAACATAGTCCAGCAAATAGTATGGATTTACATGAAAATCAGATTGACCTCCACCTGCCATAAGAAAGTCTAGTTCAGCAAGTTATTACAAGGTGGAATAGCATGTATGATATGCTGAGACGTTTGTTGAAACATAGAAAAGCCATCACAGTAACACTTGATGAGCAAAACCATTGCTTACAGATGTTGACAAAAGAGAGTGGGAAAAAATGGAAAAATTGCTAATGTTTTGCAACCATGCAAGGTGGCTTCAGAATTGTTAGGTGGTAACAAATACGTAACTAATTCGGTGGGTTTACCAATTATATGCCACTTATCACGTGAAATGGCTATTCAAGATGACGATCTTTGTTACATCGCGCCATTTAAAGAAAAATTTGTAAATGAAATGTAGCGCAGATTTAATGATTTTTCGAATGGTAGTTGGTTGCAAATCTCGTCAGCATTAGATTCAAGATTTAAAAATTTATAGTTTATAGCTTCAAATGAAAGATCAAATGTCTGACAGAGGTTATCAAAGCTTCTTGAATCTGTTCCAGAGCTCAGACCTGTATCAATAGAACAAGAACCAAAAGAGGCGAGTATTTTGTAGTAATAAATTCGATATTGTTTTTTTATTGAATTATTCTTATGACATAATAATGATACAAAATTGCATTTACTAAAATAATTATTTTTATACATAAAATTCTATGAGTATTGTAATATTAATTGAAATAGTTAGATGTCTATATGCTTTATTAATGGTAATATTTGAATAATTAATTTGCAACAGGCATCAGCAAAAAAGCTTAAATAGGCGTTCAATCTACTAGATCTGGATGAAGTTGATTCCCCAAGTGGAGATGAAGTTGATATCGAAAAGAACCCTGACTACAGTTCCGTGCGAAAGACTGTTTTCAACCGCTAGATTTATTGCATCAGGGTTAGGGTTAGGGTTAGGGTTTTGTATCATTGAATACAATAGCAAAAAAATCTAGTCTCAGCAAGTCAATGGTAAGTTATAGCTACAGATTGCTAAGTTGCATCTTTAAAAAAAATGTAAATTTGGGGTAAAACCCAGATCAAAAATGATTTCAAAGAATAATCCAAAGCTTTTTTTTCAGTTTCCTCTAGAACTAAAGGAAAGGTAACAAGAAAGAACAAAAATGTCAAAGAATCAAGTGAGAACGAGCCAAACCCAATGAAGTTGAAGAAGAATATTCGAACTTATAGAAAAATGTTTTTTCAAGGAAAACTAATCAAATTTTGGAAAATATGAATAAGATAAGAGTTGTTTAGAATTTTATGTAGAACATTTTTTGTTTTATAAAGTTTTTTGTAAAACTAATTATTGAATTCGGAAAATAAAGAAAACTAACTTTCACTCTAATTTAGAACTTCAAACGCAAAAAAGTCCCACGGACGGTAATCCCTGATTTTAAGATTTATTGCTATGAACTCCTATTGGTATGTACTATCATCCCTCAAAAGGATTTTTCCGGGTGTTTTCGTTGGGGTTAGGTCAAAAATCTACAAACTGTGAATTATGATCAAAAAATTTAATCATGCGATTAATTGAGATTAAAAATTTTAATCGCATGCAAGCCTAATTTAAATGTTTGAGAAAAGTTCAAGTTAGTTGTTTAAGAATGAATTTAAAAGTATGCAATGAAATAAAGACTGGGTAAAAAATAAGAAATTGAAGGCGAGTGGTCGATTCGACAATTTTTATTTTTTTCTTTGTTTAAATTTTTATCTTAGTATTATCTTAGTACTCTTCATAAATGAACTTTATAATTAGAAAAATAAATTAATGTTTGAAAATTAGCGAATTCGCATTCCTCTTAAAAATAATTCTAAATAAAATCAATGCTTTTTCAAAATGGAAACTTGCAAATAAGAAACGTTCTAAACTAATGTTTTAATCTAGCAGCCGTGGTGTAACGGTAGCGCACTTACCACAGATTCAAAGGATCCCTGGTTCAAACCCCACCTCTGGGCGAGTTTTGCGACATCGGTAAATAGTAATTTAAATAGTTCTAAAAAATTCTCTCGCTCTTTAATTTTCATTCTAATAAAAAAGTAAGTTTGATAACGGCTAAAATATTTATTCTAGAATTTTTTTTTTAAATATCGAAGCAATTGTTTAAAATATTAAATAAATGTAGGGTAAGGTTGCTAATATTGTACCCCCTAAGACCAAATTTAAAAATGTAGGCCATCTACTGAGTTGAAACGTGGATATTCAGTTGTATTTCATAATTTAGGGATTGTTTGTTGTAAAAGTGTTAAGAAAACTCATAATTTAAAAATCCAAAGTTCCAAAAAATCAAAATAAAAAAAATAGCGCTAAGAGTACAATTAAGGAAACTAGATCCTTAATTGTACCATTGTTATCCAATATTGTACCACTTTCTTAATATCTAATACTTTACAACATCGCAAATATTTTATGATTTTCAATTTAAGGGATTAAAAGAACTGATTAAAACGTATGGTTTTTATAAAATAAGCAATTGAAAATATTCTGATATAACATAACATAACACCTAGCTGCCCATAATCTAATGAAATGAAGTTTTTTATTTAATTAACTCTGTGCAACTTAAATTTTTTTTTTCCTCTGGAAAATGCCAAAAACAGGTATCACCAAATATGGTACAATTTTTATTTAAATTGTATGCTTACCAATGGGCTCGCTAGAATTAGAATAGAGGAGGAAGGCAGGTAATAAAGATAGTTATACTAAATAATGTAAAACAATATATACTATATTTGTTTTAAAAACAATTATAGTTGAGTCATTTGCATATACATTTTCATGTTCCACATGCCTTTTAAAGGTTGGTTTAGGAATTCCGTATTTTAAACAAACGCATTTAATTCGATATCGATATAACGATAAGCAAAAATAGCTTTTTCTATATCCTCTTCTCTCCATGATCCATATCTCTCTTTTGCCATTTCAATTTTTTTTTTTAAAGGGAATTTGTTAAACTATACGCGCGTTTTTTAGCGGTCAAAATGGTAGCATCGGTACAATTTAGGATCTGCCTTGAGGTATAATTTACGCAACAAATCTGACATTCAATTAATTAAAAAATTTGACTACTAATAATAAGGTATTTTAAATTCTAGGTAGTTATTTCGAGTTTAGATAAATTATGCTTTAACATAAATAAACTGAACAAATCATATTTTCTACTTTCTTTGGTGAGATACACTTAGCTGTAAATCCCTAAAATAAGAAATCTTCAATAACAAACCAACAAGAGATTACTTTGGCCTTAATGCAGTTGAATGACAAAAAAAAAAAAAAAAAAACATTTGACTCCTTAATTTCGTTCAGCAAAGATAAAAAATAAATTAAAAAATTTCTTGTGGGTTGTAAAAATAACGAATTATGTTAAAAGTACAATATAGGCATCGGTACAATATTAGCAACCTCATCCTAAACTGAACGTTTAATACTAAAAGAAATCGTTTGATGAAATGCAACTATAACAATAAGCTTCGTTACATAAAACATGTTTTTTAGTAAAAATGTTTTTACTAAAAAAGTATTTTTAAATATAAGTTTATAGAATTTCTAAAGAAAATTTTTTTTTTAACAGGCGGTTTTAACTCTGATCCTGCTAGTGTTAAAGATGAAAGTGTTGTTTGTCTCTATTTAGCCGCCACCATTAAGTGATGTTTAATATCTCTATTACAATAAAGTGATATATAAAAAAAAGATGTCCCAACGCCCAATTGATAATTTTAAATTTAATTAAAAGCAAATCATTAATTGCCATGACTTCGCAAATGGCGGGAAAAACTACGAGTAAAATAAATGAAAACATTGAATAAAAAAAAAAACAAAGTACAGTTGGAAGAGAGTTCTTAGTTACACTAGTTCTTAGTTTAGACTGAAAGTTTTTATTCTTCTCAGTGACTGATATATATTTTTTTGAATTTTTTTTTAAGTTTTGTGATGTTTTTTGTTTTGTTGATAAAAAGTAAAAACAAATATAATTAAACTAATAATTAAGATAATGCGTTGAGCACCTAAGAGTACTTACTACTATGAAGTCAATCGTTTTATAAAACGCTACTAAAGAAATTACAAATGTTACATAAAACAAGATTTTTACTAAATATATGCATGTATTTTTTTATAAGCATATAAAATTTTGAAACAGGCTCAGGTATGCTTATGCAAAAAGGTCTAAGAAGCTCAACAATATGCTTAAGCATATTTCTAATAAGATATGCTTATTTCAATACTTTTAAAAAAATTAATAACACACACATTTTCGAAAAACTTACAAACTCTTTTAAAAAAAAGCGATGTTGTAATATATCAAAAATAACACGTATAAACATTAAAAAACAAAATAATAAGTTATAAAACATCAAAAACAGCATCGTACTAATTTTTATTTTTTGTGTCTAATTTGTGTCTAAATATTAGACCATAATCAGACGGTCTAATTTGCATAGACCATAATCAGACGTAAAATACCAATATTTTTGAAATTGGTATTTTACGTTCGAATTTTCTTAATCTAAATTATTTTTACTTTTGTAAATGTTAAAAACGTATCCTTAGATTAATGAGCAGTAGTAATAATACAAATTGCTGTAACGACTAATGTCATCGACATTTTGTCGTTTCAACGACTAATGTCGTGGAGCCTAAAGTTAAAAATTTATAATTTTACAGCTGTTTGTAAATGTTTATCTAGCCTAGTTTTGAAAATATTTAAAATATATATAAAATATGTAAAAACTTAGTTCTTTTATCAAAAATTAAAGTTAAAATTTTTAGTAAAACTAGTCCAGTTCAAAGTTTACAAGAAAAAGAATATGTACATAATATAGAACCCAACCTGTAAAAATAATATTTTTTCATGGTTTTCTTAAAACGTTTTTAAGTATTATAATTGTCTTACTCACTCCAATCAAAGATATATAACAAAGAACGTTTTAATAATTGTAATAAGCTTAAATTAAAATTGACAATTAAAAATTGTCTTACTATCAATCCATAAGATTATAAGTAACGAATAGATGATACAATGAAAAATCATTAAATACAGAAAAATATGAGATAAAAATATTGGTTGAGTTTTTCGGCTAAGCTTTATCTGTAGTAAAATTTGTTTCTTGTGATCATCGCGAAAATTTAGGAAAATATTTTTCTAATATATTATACAATATACTTAAAAATTAATTATTGCTCTAATATAAAATATACAATTTATATCAAATTACTGCTTGAATTTTTGGCTGTTGTTTTAAGCTAAAACCACCTCCAGTATATTTTGGAACATCATTTCGTTGTGGAGAGATGACCGCAACACCAGAAAGAGTTTTATCTCGGTCTCTTTAAAAAAAAAAAAGGGAATAAAAAAGACACCACAACTTCAAACCTAAACTCGAATAAAAAATATAAAGTACCTTTGTTGATGTTCTTTTTTTTTATGAACGAAGTATTTCTTTTTAACGTCTTGAAGCTCACGTGATAATTTTTCAATTTCAAACTTATATTCTTGGACTTGGGTTTCATACATATTCAATTCGGATGCCATTACCTAAAGAGCAAATAAAAAGTATCAAGTGGTGCATAACTCCTTTAAAATATTTTAATTCTTCATTTCATTAAATTTAAATTCTTTAATTTCATTAAACTTCTTGTGAAATGTAACAAAATACTTAGGTGAATAACGCAATTACTTTCATTTGCTTTGTTTTCGCCTTGAGATTTTGTTGGTAGACACTTAGTTGTTCAGCAACTTCAGGACCAGGCTGTCGTGCTAGTATCTGTTTTAACTCGATATAAATTTTATCTTTTTCTTTAATAAGAAGTTCTCGTTCGACAACCTGTGCATTTAAAAAAAAATTCATTTATCCTTATTATTTGTAATACTTATATGAAGTTATTTATTAAATATAAACATTAAAAAGAATAAAGTATTCCATAAAAAGACGGATTAAAGATTTATAACAATAAAGAATAAAATCTAGAGTAAAAAAGTGAAGAGCACAATAAAGATGTGCAACTTAAACAGATGCTAATTTTGCAATCGATTTGATATATGCTTTCCAAGAAAGAACGGAAATAAGAGTTAATCCTAGAGGACGACGGGTAGATGACTCATCAAGTACATTACCGTTCATAAGTATAAGAAGATCTAGATTATGACGATAACGATTAGCTGAAAATAACTGAATTTTATCTGAGTTAAAGTTCGCCGTCCACTGAGAGCCCCATACTGTAGCAGAAGTGAGATCCTTTTCAAGCACAAATGCCCCCTCCAACCAATCAGAAAGTATTGGCTTCTTATCAAGACAAGAAGAAATGGTAATATTATCAGCGAACAATGCCACCTTAGATGTGAGAATTTTTGGGAGATCGTTAATGTAAATAAAAAAAATATTTTGTTGTTGTTGTTGTTGTTGTTATTCACCTCCTCAAGGCCAAGAAGGCCACTACAGATGGGGAGGCTACTTAACAGTGGTTATAACCCTCTCTCAACTCTATAACTCCAAAACACGAATCTTGAAAAACAAGGCTGCTGCGCGGAGAAACAAGTTGATATAGGGTCAAGGATAGAACCATGAGAAACTCCTGAAGTTACACAATATAAAGAAGAGTGCTGTCCATTGAGGACAACTTTTATACTACAATTGGTAAGGAAGGATTCAGTAACCTTTATGTTACCTGATACACTGTAAGAAGAGAGCTTATGAAGAAGACCAGTATGCCAAAATTTATCAAAAGCTTTAGAAATGCCAAGAGCGATAGCCTTAGCCTCTCTTAGCCCCTCCTGAAATCCATATTGATGATCAGAAAGTAAGCTATTAGATTCAACATGAGAGATTAAGTGTTTGTTAATTGAAGATTTAAAAACCTTGCTTATAATAGGAAGAAGACTAATGGGACAGCAGTTAGACAAGTCAGATTGCTCTCCAGAACTTTTGAAAATAGGGACAACAGATACCGCTTTCCAGCAGGCTAGAAATTAAGACTCTGATAAGCACTTGTTAAATAGTTTTGAAAGTATAGACAACCACTCTGGAGAACACTTCAAAAAGACTATAACAGATATGTTGTCTGAACCACAAGCTGTAGAAGAGTCTAAGCAGGAAATCACTTTAGATACAGAAGCTGGAGTGATACAAAGGTCAGGCAATGGGTCAACCTGTTTATCTGTTATATCTATATACAATGCGGTAGTGATGCAGTGGTAGAGCGCTCGCTTCATAAGCGAGAGGTTCCGAGTTCAATCCCTACCACATCCCTGGTAGTACAGCGCTAAACTTGTTTTTCTGCACAGCGGCCTTGTTAATCAAAGTTGGTGTTTCTGAGTTATAGTTTTGAAAGAGGGTTATCGTCACAATTAAGTAGCCTCCTTGCCTGTAGTGGCATTTCCTGCCTTGGGGAGGTAAAAAACATTAAAAAATACATATATATATATATATATATATATAATGGTAGAACGCGATTAATGAAATCAAGAGATGATATTGATGAGAAGTTCTTAGCAAACAACTCAGCTTTGTTTTTAGGTGAGGTAACAAAATCTGAACCAAACAAGAGAGGTGGAATAACAGATTTACCCTTGCTATAGATAATATTAAAGTTTTTCCAAAAGTCACAAGAATCTAGTGTTTGAGAGGAAATACGAGATTTCGTGACCTGATACAATAGTTTCTAGCAGTAGTAAACAGACGTCTGCTTTCTGGAGAATTGTTTTGCTGATAGATATGAAAGTAATGGTTGTGATTGGAAATTGCAGCAGCACAATAAGGAAAACCATAAAGAAGAGTGAGGCTTGACTTGGAATCGTCGAGAGGGAATAAAAGATTTTATTTCAACCTGAATCCAAGAAACTACATAAGAAGCACATCTATCAGCAGGAAGACAAAAGAATTATACCCAAGAGCCATCACGAAAAAAATCACGGAAAGAGTCCTGGTCAGCTTTAAGGTAGTTGTAAGAGGTATGATGATAGGGGGATTCTGATGATGATGAAGAATGAGATAATAGTTTTAGAGAGATCAAACCGTGATTAGAAGCACCAAAGGGTGAATGTGGAGAAACTGAGCACTGACTAAGATCAGAAACAAGATCTAAGTTGAGTAGAGAAAGTGAATGATTTAGATTGTCTGGAAAGAGAGTTGGAAATTTGAGTTAGAGATTGAGAAAGGCAAAAGTTGTGGGCCTCGGAGTCTTTACGAATTAAAGGATGATAACCATCAACACTAAGATTATAAGATGAGACAGCTAAACTCTAATTAGTCTTACAAAGAGCAAGTAGGTCTGGTGACCATTGCAAGAGATAAGACTCAACAGAAGAAAAGTTACTTCATAGACCAAAAATATTATTGAATGATAGATTTAGAGAAATTGATGAGGATGGTTTTTTTTTGTTTTAAAGTTTTTGTTACTTTAGTCATCTTAAATTTGTAAGAGAACTTGACTTAAAGCACAAATTGACTTAAAGCACAAATTGACTTAAAGCACAAATTGACTTAAAGCACAAATTGACTTAAAGCACAAATTGACTTAAAACACAGATAATACTTAGTACACTATTTAATAATCCAATCATTTGCCTCATTACTATTAATAAACCCTAAGCCGTAACAAAGGGTTTTAAATGCAGCCTCGACAATGCACACCAAAAGTACGGACAGGGATACCATTCATGCGCAACACGATACTGTAAGTACTCTGATATTTTACAGCTATTGATGGAATCAGCCTCTCTGAGAGCTACCACAGAGTTTGGGAAACCTGACTTTCAGCCGGCCTCAGAACCATAAAATTGAGTTTTAGAGCTGTACCCTCATTAGGAGATAATAGAATAAGTTGCCTAGTCATAACAACAGCGACACAAACAAAACCCATACATTGAGTCAAGAAAATCCAGCATTCAGCATCCTAAACAGGAAACAATGTATTATAAATACATCTACCCTAGCCTAATTGATGAAAATGGGGTACAAAGCTTGTAAACAGATAGAATCTTTTTAGCCATAAAACCATTGCCTAGGAGGCCTTTTACAAGACAGTGGCCAAATATGTTTAATATTTGCCCAAGATGAGTGAGATGAGACTCCCAACTTGGAATACTAATTTGATTCAATATTTGTATAAGCAGTCTTTTTATTAGCAAGGTTTTTAAATCATTAACCAACAAGTTTATAAAATCTTACCTCGGATCTAAAAACTTGCCCTCCTGCTGATTTGTTACCGAAAGTTAAAATATTACTAGACAAAAAAGCAAAAAAATATTATGTCAGCTTTTTTTGTTTACTAACAAAGAAGTTGTACAAAATATTTCCAAAAAGAAGCTGAAAAAAATTATTAACATCAAAGAAGTCCTAAAGACATATTACCAACAAAGAAACTGAAATACTTATAAGTATTTTTGAAATACTTGTAAGTATTTTTGGACAAATTAAGGGCTTTCCTGAAGACCGAATAATAACTAACATACTGAATAAGAAAATATTTTTTCAAATGATTTACATCAGATAAAAAGTAAAACAACATGAATTCTCCCAAAATAACATAATTTTCAAAAGATACAATAACATGAATTCTCACAAAATAAAACGATTCTCTTAAGATCGATCATGATGACTTTTGTTCACTTTTTATTAATTTTCAATGTATTCAAGTTAAACCAAATATTTAAATCGTTAAATCTGTTTTACATATATTTATTGTGTTTAAATTTAAAAGAAATATAAAAACGTTTTATTAAATCAAAAACATATTATTCCACCAATTAAAATTATGAAAATTTTTACCTCCTCTGTCTTTTGTATAAGTCTTTTTTGCAGTGTTTGCATCTTTTGAATTAACTCAAAGGTACTTGGATCAGAGCCCTTTAAAATTAAAAATAGCTTTGACTACATTTACATTCAGTACCATGCTTAGCATTCAGTATTATAATACTGAAAAGTGGACATATTATTTAAATTTACTATATTCAAGATAAAATGTCAAATAAAATGAAATTAAAACAAAAATATAGATACAAACATATTTTTATTAAATTGTGTAATATAATACAAGTTTTATTAAAAACACTTAAATTTATAACTATACATAGAGACTTAATATTTAGTGTGACCATCTTTATTTACCATAACATCTTGGAGTCTTTTATTAACACTTTTATACAGATTTTCAATAAATGTGATGGGAATATTATACTATTTTTCTTTTAGAACATTCCAAAGCTAATTCATTTACATTCTTTAGCAACCTTTCCATCTTCTTTCTGTCTAAGTAGTCCCAAACATGTTCGATTATACTCAAATCAGGGCTCTGAGGAGGCCAAGGCATGGTTTGAAGCACTCCCTCCTCTTCCAGATTTGATTTCCAAATTTGCAAGTATGTTTGGGATTGTTATCCTGTTGTAGGATAAAATAATCCCCAATCAGTTGTCGTCCAGAAGGCACAGTATGATTATGTAAAATATTTTTATATTTTTCACCTGTAAGCATTTCTGTTATTCTAACAATATCCCCTATCCCTTTTATTGAAATACACCCCCAAACTTGAATATTCCCTCCACCATGTTTGATAGTTGATGCTAGACATGGCTCCTTCAATGCCTCTCCCTTTCTGCGTCTAACATACTGATGTTTATTCGTCCCAAATATTTGAAATTTAGATTTGTCTGTAAACAATACTTTGTCCCATTGATTTTTCTGCCATTCTTTGTACTCTCTGGCGAACTTTAATTTTTTTTCTTTATTACCTTTGCGTAGTAAAGGTTTTTTTAATAGCTACACAACCTTTTAATCCAGATTTTATTAAAGATCATAGATCTTTAATAAAATCTGGATTAAAAAGCTGTGTAGACAGTAGATGCATGTACTAAAGTTCCACTCTTTTAAGATCTTGAACGAGTTCTGTGCTTATTTTCTTGCAAGTTCGTAGCGCTGTTATTTTTAAAAACTGTTCATCACGCAGGCTTAACTTCTTGGGACAACCAGACCTCTTTTTATCCACTACATCACCAGTTTCATCATATTTTTGAACTATTTTTTGAACTGAGGCTCGCGAACAATTCACACATTCAGCTATTTTAACTTGACTATAGCCCTCTTCATGTAAAACAATGATGCGATTTCTGTCATTTATTGATATCTTTGGCACTTTGTTAGTACTGAAATTATATTATTAACAAAATCATTAACTAAAATAAATAAATAAAGCTTTATTTAAAACAATATCTTAGTTTAATTTAATAAAAGTTCAATATTATTTACTTATATTTATTTAAATGTACATTTTTAAAAAAATTTCTTAGGTGCGACTTTCTTTTGCCCAGTACTGTATATATAGCCCTATAGTTTTACATCTAAATTTACCATTTGTGGTAAAAAACAGCTCTTTTTTTTTATTTTTTTTAATTTTTATTCTGACTCCAAACAAGGCTGCAAGCAATCACTATTAAGTTGGGAGTTACTAGAAAAAATAAATAGAGTTAAAGAGTGAGGAAACGGTTGATAGAAATCTTAAAAAGTTGAAGGTTATATAAGTCAGGAAAACATGAAGATGAGAGAGAGTTCCAAAGGGTTGAAGTGCGGGGAAAAAAACTAAACAAATAAAAGTTTTTGGAGCATGTAGGGACAGATACAGTAAAAGAATGAGACTTTGATGAATGACAAGTCAAGCAAGAATAAGTTTTAGTTGATGGAACTAGAGATGATAGCTCCTTTGAGCAGCAACCATGGTAGTATTTGTATAAAAGAGAAAGAGATGCAACTTTATGACAATAGGAAAGAGGCTCAAGCTTAGCAGATAGACCGGGTCCAACTACGTTTACAATGCATTTTTGGACCTTGTATAGAAGAGAAAGAGCATCATTAGAAGAACCAGCCCAAATATGACAGAAGTGAGATCAGATTCAAGATCGGCTGCCTGTTCTATGCAATCAAAAAGAGAAGACTTTTTGCCAAGACAGGAGTATAAAGTTGAGTCATCAAAAGTCAGCAAAAAGTCCTATTTTAGATGTAAGGTTGTTGGAAAAATCATTAATGTAGATAAGAAACAAAATAGGATCAAGGAAAGAACTTTGAGGTACCCCAGAGGTTACTAGAAATAAAGAAGAGTATTGGCCTTTGAGGATGACTTTAATAAAGCAATTAAAAAGAAACGATTTGATAATCTCAAAAACTCCATAAAAACAAGCTTATGGAGACAACCAATATGCTAAACTTTGTCGAAAACTTTAGATATGTCAAGAGCAATAGCCCTAGCCTCTCTGCCTCCATCTAATGCACAATAAAATCTTTCAGTCACAGTAGTTAGCAAGTCAGCGGTAGAGCAAGAAGATCAAAAACCATATTGATTGTTTGACAGCAAGTTATTTGACTCAAGATGAGATGTGAAAAATTTCTTTATCAAAAACCTTGCTAATAACAGAAAGAATGGTTAGACAATAATTGGAGGGGTCAGAATGTTCACCGGGGTTTTTGAAAATTAGAATAACAGATGCCATTTTTAATAAGACAGGAAAAAAAAACTCAGTCAAGCACTTATTACATAGTTTAAAGAGAAGTGAAGAGAGTTATGGAGAACAATTTTGTAAGACTGTGACCGAAATGTTGTCTCAATCACAAGCTGTAGAAGAGTTTAATTGAGATGGAGTGATTTGAATATCTAACAATGGGTTAACCTGTTTAATTGATATGCAAGGAAGAGAATAGCCATAAAATTCCAGAGTCAAGTTGGAAGAAAATTTCTATGCAAATAGTTCTGCTTTATCCTTGGGAGAGGGAATAAGAACAGTTCCATAAATGAGAGATGGAATGTTAGACCTACCTTTGTTAATGACGCTGTGGAAGATTTTTCAAAAGTCTCTAGAGCCTAACTTCTGAGATAAGATATGAGACTTAGTGAATCGAAAATAATGGAGCTTAGCATCTGGCAGCACCTTTTTACATTGATTACTTGAAATAATAAATAGCTTTTTGTTCTCAAGAGAGTTGTTCTTTTGAAAAAGATGAAAAAATGATTACGATTAGATATAGCAGCTGCGCAAGAGGGTGAAAACTATGGAGTAGAATGAGACTTGACTTAAAAACAATGAGAAGGAATAAAAGCTTTCATTACTGCCTGAATCCAGAAGGTTATATAGGAGGAGCATTTTTCAGCTGAAAGTGAAAAGACATCAGCCCAAGGAGCTCTTAACAACTCTTTGTGTTTAAAGAAGACAAACATAAGTTCATGTCAAAACAATCAAATTTCCTTGAGACAACTAATATAATTTTATAATTTTTTAAAAAACTACAAAACCCAACCTAATAGACTGGAATGTTTTTATCTTTTTTGTTAATAAAAAACATTCTGAATGTTTTTATTTTTATTTTTTACTGTTAACAAACATCAACTAACAAATAGGTAGAACATGTGAGGAATGCTGCTACATCGACTAACAATTATTTATAACATGCAAGAAGTATTGATACATCAACTGACAAATAGATAAAACATGCAAGGAGTGCTGCTACATTAACTGACAAATAAGTAACATGCAAGTGCTATTACATCAATTGAAAAATAGGAAGAACATGTGAGGTGCACTGCTACATTGACTGAAGGTTTTGGTTTGGGCTAAAAGTTTTTAAACTTTTTCCGGTTTTCTAAATTAATTTCTTATTTAAGAAAACATAAAGTTTACATTTTATGCTAAAAATTAAAGACGACCAAAGAGTGTATATATATATATATATATATATATATATATATATATATATATATATATATATATATATATATATATATATATATATATATATATCTTCTATAGCTTGTTTAGATGAGCATTTGCTCACTAGTTTTGCTTATCTTTCTAGCATACAGCGTTTTCAAAAAAAGAAGAAAAAAACGAAGAATAATGAAAGAAAAGATTGCTGCCCCATACCAAACCCTAAGTCAATGTAGCAGCACTCCACTGCAAGTAAGGCTATTGGTCATTCGATGTATGTACTAAAGCCCCCGGCAGCAGGCTGTGGCTTCAGAACATACATCAACTTGACAAATTTCAGTGTGATGTCAGAGCAATTTAAGTTGCAAGTTTAGATAAGCACTCTGAGTTAAATAAAAAAGTTTCGAAAAAAATTTTCTAAATTTTATTACACAGAAGAGTCTACAGAAAATCTATAAATATAAATAAAAACGTTGCTAAATAGTACAATTTTGTTAAAACAAGGTTGCCTTGCATGCCTATTTCTTTCCAAAATTACATATTACTGTATCAAAGTCTATATGTTTAGCAATGTCAAACTCAATACTTAGCCTAGCTAGATTGTTAAAGCAATCCTGACTCATGGCAGACCTGAGATTTTTAATAAGCTTAAGCTTGCTAAAGCTTCTTTATGCTGTTGCTACTGCTGCTGTTGATACTGATGCTGGTGCTACTGTTGCTGGTGCTGTAAAAAATATCCTGAAACTGACACTGAGGTTTGG
>NC_088922.1:205000-227500 GCF_038396675.1 Hydra vulgaris
GGAAACTTTATTTTTCTGAAATTAATCGATTAATAATCGATTAATCATTTTTTTTTAAACCAATTAATCGTTAATCAAAAATTTCTCAAAATGATTAATCACAACACCCTTAATATATATATATATATATATATATATATATATATATATATATATATATATATATATATATATATATATATGTGTGTGTATATATATATACATCTGTATGTATATATGTATATATACATATATGTATATATATATATATATATATATATATATATGTATATACATCTGTATATATATATATATACATCTGTATATATATATATACATCTGTATATATTATTATATATATACACATTATATAGTATAACATATATATATATATATATATATATATATATATATATATATATATATATATATATATATAAATATAAAGATATAGATATACAGATATATATATATATATATGTATATATTATTATATATATATATACATTATATAGCATAACATATATATATATATATATATATATATATATATATATATATATATATATATATATATATAAATATAAAGATATAGATATACAGATATATACATATATATATATATATATATATATATATATATATATATATATATATATATATATATATATATATATATATATATATATATATATATATATAAATATAAAGATATAGATATACAGATATATACATATATATATATATATATATATATATATATATATATATATATATATATATATATATATATATATATATATATTATATTAGGGTGACTCTTAAAACAACATTTTTGAAAAAAACCTGTTCCTACCCCTTTACTTTGTTCTATATAATACTAAAACACTAGGTTTAAAATTTTTTTGAACAAAAAATTATTTTAGGGGTAGCTCAAGACCCTTAAAAATTTGACTGGTCCCTAAAATTTTGAAAATAAAAGTTCTTCTAAAGTATGTCAACCTGGTACTCAAAAGAAGCGAAATTATACAAAAACTTTAAAAATAATAATCAATTTACAAAAAAATAACTTTTTTTTTAAATAAATGCATAAAAACTATTGTTTTTAAGCTGAAAATGAAAAAAGTCATTATTTTCAAGTTTTAAAAAGATAGTTTTCTAAAACATGCTTTTTTTGTAAAGTGATTACTATTTTTGAAGTTTTTATATAATTTCGCTTCTTTTGAGTACCAGGTTGACATACTTTAGAAGAACTTTTATTTTCAAAATTTTAGGGACCAGTCAAATTTTTAAGGGTCTTGAGCTGCCCCTAAAATAATTTTTTGTTCAAAAAAATTTTAAACCTAGTGTTTTAGTATTATATAGAACAAAGTAAAGGGGTAGGAACAGGTTTTTTTCAAAAATGTTGTTTTAAGAGCCACCCTATACTATATATATATAAACATTTATATATATATATATATATATATATATATATATATATATATATATATATATATATATTTTTTCAATTTTTATTTTAGGTGCCCCAAGAAGTCCTAACGGTCTTGTCACAGAGTACTGCGGAAGTGCATTTAACCAGGAAGTTCACACCTCCTTCCTTACCGTGACGCGAAAATTTGTCCAGAGCTCGTTTCGAACCTGGATCTCCTGCTTATAAAGCAAGCGCTCTAACCACTGCGCCACGGCCGCACTATATATATATATATATATATATATATATATATATATATATATATATATATATATATATATATATATATATATATATCTATATATATATATATATATATATATATATATATATATATATATGAGTGTGTGTATATATTTTATATATATATATATACATATAAATATATATATATATATATATATATATATATATATATATATATATATATATATATATATATATATATATATTAGGGTGATTCTTATTTGACGAACTTTTGAAAATCAAGTTGGTCCTACCTGGAATGGTTGACCAATAATATAAAAATAATTTTAAGCCCAAAAGTTTTAATGTCACGTGACTTTAGAGGTCCCCGCCAGTCAAATTTGTGTATAAAGACATATCAAACTTCAGGGGTCTGGCGGGGACCTTTAAAATCAACACGGAAAGCCAACTTTTATTCTATATGGTATATTTTAGACTACTTATTTATAATAGGGTAGGACCAAAAAGAAATACGGTGGTATTTATTCCACATGATGTGGAGAAAGTGGCAAAAAAACGTTTTTTTTACATAAAATGACGCATTACTATGTATAACTGACACTGGTTTATTCATCATATTTAGGCCAAATTTTGAAAATTAATATTAGATCTAAGCATTAATAATGTTTATATAGAAGGGGCGTGTCAATAGCTACCCGCCCCCCTCACCCTATTATTGGAGATTTATACCCCCTCTATTCCTTCTTTGTTAGAAGGAGGGGGGGGGGCGAAGCTATTTAAATTTTATTATAAATCATAATATTTAAAATTACTTTATTTTCTTTAGCAAAAAAAGACAATATAAACATTAAATTATGATTACATTTTGATTCTTATTTTGGAATATATATTCATATTCGTATTCGTATCATATTGTCGTATTTGCAGAAGACATATTGTCGTAATTTTACATTCTGTGTACACACACATTTATCTATAACACACAGAAAATAAAAGGTATACTATCTGCGGTTATATACAAAATTATTATTGTAAAATACATGTGACTTAAACAAAGAATGAATATCAATTGTTTTTATAAATCAAATTACTGTTTAGAAACTAAGATGCCAAGATCGACAAGACTTAAAACAAGGGCATATCTTTTTGAAGAAGAGGATCTTAAAGAAAATCTTTCAGAAATAATGTTTTCAACAAATACAGACATTATTCTCTACTTTCAGTTTAGAAGATCTGGAGACAAAATAACTCCAACAAAAAAGCTGATTGCTTGTACCATTGGTCGTCAAACAGCAAAGTGTTCTGGTCTTGGTAGCTGTCCTGAAAACTGCATTATGTTCGCAGTTGAGAAACCATGGATAGACGGAGGATACAAGGATGGGATACTCACTGACCCATTTATAAGGTAGGCCAAACAAAATTTAATTCAAATTAAAGGGACAGGTTACCATAAACACTACACAAAACTTGAATAATATAATATTTTCTAAACCTGTTATATATATTATTACAGGAAGCATATCGCTGATCTGATCAACAGCTGGGAGAAAAGTAAGTGTAAGAACTCAAAAGAAGCAGGAGAAGCTAGACAAGATTTCAAAGAAAAAGGAAAGAAGGTTTTCTGGATTGCTAAACCAAATATACAAGATATTCTAAAGAAGACTAGTCTTAATAAGGAATTGTATTGTACCGATATGAAATTTTTGAGAGATCAAAAGACCAGTCGCAAAATGACTCTTGGTAAAAAAGACTTTATAACCGGATAATTAAGAGAGAACAGAGAAGATTAAAACATCCACAGTTAGTACACAGTGTTGAACAGTTTTCTCAGAGAGATGATTTTACTACAGAGCTTCAGTTTTCCTCAGAAACCAGTGATATAAATACCAGCATAGACTCAGATTGTTCGTTTGATTTCGATCAGCCAGGTCCAAGTAATGACACGCCACAGTTAGCCAAGGATTTTGTAAAAGATATTGCCATGACTTCAGTTTCCAAAAATATTTCCTCCAGAGATTTGCTGCATGTGTGTACAGATTTGGTTGTTAGTTCAGGTGGGAATGTTGAAGACTTTTTACTGTCTCAATCTACTATTTGGCGGGCACAAAAGAAAACCATCCAGCAAAATGCTGCAAAGCTCAAAATAGAGGTTAAAAAAGCTGCTGAGAAAGCAATTTTCCCTATAATAGCGCACTTTGATGGCAAAATTATTGAAGATATTACTAATGGGAAAAAAGAAAAAAGAGACAGGTTTGCTGTTTCAGCTAATATTGATGGAGACATTAAGCTTCTTGGAATTCCAGCAATGGAGCATGGGACTGGAGCTGCTCAGTATGAAGCTTTGTATAATGTACTGGAAGATTATGGAATACGTGACGGTGTGAAGGGACTATGTTTTGACACAACTGCCACAAATACTGGAAGACATTCAGGAACCAATATTAGGTTCAGTCAAAGACAGGAATGTATTTTATTAGAGCTTGCCTGCAGAAGGCATATATATGAACTTCATCTCAAACATTTTTGGGAGCAGATTACCTCAGGCAAAACAGCAGCTCCAGAAAATTTAATGTTCAAACGGTTTCAGACAAACTGGAATGACATCAAGGAAACTGTCGATTCTTCCAATTTAATAAGGTTTGATATCAATTCCATCAGCAATACTTTCTTGGCAACCCAGATTGAGGAAACTATCCAGTTTTGCAAAGATGCATTAAACAATGACATATTTCCAAGAGGGGATTATAGGGAGTTATTGGAACTTTCCCTGATGTATCTGTATCCTAAAATATTTTTCAAAGTTCGAGCTCCAGGGTGTGTTTCTCATGCTAGGTTCGTGTCGAAAGCCATTTACTACTTGAAGATTTAGATATTGAGTAAACATCTGCCCTATGATTTGACTGCTGCCCAAAATAAAGAGTTGAAGACAATGGCAGAATTTATCTCGATTTTCTATTCTGTCTGGTTTCTGAGAACCTCATTGCCCTCAGCGGCACCATTTCAGGATGTAAAAACCTATTGGCAAATGGTGCAGTACAAAGAATATGTAGAGAAACGCGACACTGATTCCAAGAGAGTTCTAAACACAATTGAAAGTACAATGATGTCAATGAAGAGACACACCTGGTACTTAGATGAAACTTTGGTTCCACTTGCTCTCCTAGACCCTACCCTTCCTGATGTGGAGAAAGAAAACATCGCAAAAATATTACTCTCCAAACCAGTTCCTGATTATTTTCAGCATTCAGAGAAGTCAAACTTGATAAACGAGTTAAAATTTAAACAAGAAGTGCCACCAGGACTTGCTCCATTAATTGGAGAGAACTCTTGGTTTATCTTCAGTTTATTAAACCTGACAAGAATGGAGGACAAACTTTGGTTAAACTGTCCTGCTCCTATGTGGTGCTATGTTGACCAGTTCAAAACATTCTCCAATTTTGTAAGTAAACTTGAAGTAGTGAACGATTGTTCTGAAAGGGCTGTAAAACTTGTATCAGAGTTTGTGAACAATGTTCACAATGAGGATGATCGTCAACAACTTATACTAGCTGTGCAGCAAAGACGAGATCACTTCCGTGGGTCAGAAACCAAGGAACAGTTGAAGCTAGCGTATGAAGCAATAGGAAAGCAGAGAAAAAAATAACATGATTTATATACTATATTTATGCATTGCAATATATTATATTATATTTACATGTCATGATTTTAATATTTATATTGCCAAATTATGTTTTTTTTTTGCTAAAGAAAATAAAGTAATTTTAAATATTATGATTTATAATAAAATTTAAATAACTTCGCCCCCCCTCCCCTTCTAACAAAGAAGGGATAGAGGGGGTATAAATCTCCAATAATAGGGTGAGGGGGGCGGGTAGCTATTGACACGCCCCTTCTATATAAACATTATTAATGCTTAGATCTAATATTAATTTTCAAAATTTGGCCTAAATATGATGAATAAACCAGCGTCAGTTATACATAGTAATGCGTCATTTTATGTAAAAAAAACCGTTTTTTCGCCACTTTCTCCGCATCATGTGGAATAAATACCACCGTATTTCTTTTTGGTCCTACCCTATTATAAATAAGTAGTCTAAAATATACCATATAGAATAAAAGTTGGCTTTCCGTGTTGATTTTAAAGGTCCCCGCCAGACCCCTGAAGTTTGATATGTCTTTATACACAAATTTGACTGGTGGGGACCTCTAAAGTCACGTGACATTAAAATTTTTGGGCTTAAAATTATTTTTATATTATTGGTCAACCATTCCAGGTAGGACCAACTTGATTTTCAAAAGTTCGTCAAATATGAATGACCCTAATATATATATATATATATATATATATATATATATATATATATATATATATATATATATATATGAGTGTGTGTGTATATTTTGTATATATATATATACATATAAATAAATATATATAAATATATATATATATATATATATATATATATATATATATATATATATATATATATATATATATATATATATATATATATATATATATATATATATATATGAGTGTGTGTATATATTTTATATATACATATAAATAAATAATTATATATATATATATATATATATATATATATATATTTATATATATATATATATATATATATATTAGGGGGAGTCAAAAAAGTAAATTTTGAAAAAAAAAAACCATACCCCTAAATTTGGGGCAAATATATAAAAAATAAGCCTCAAAAAGTTTAAGCGTTGCCAGATCACTTTTGACCCACCCTCAAACTATTAATTTAGGGAAAAAATGACCGAAAAGTGGCCATTTTCAGACCTCTTGAGGGAGGGGTTAAATATATTTTTTTAAATCTTTTTTTTTTTACTTACTATATAAACGACTATATTTCAGTTTAAAACTGTATGGTTTTTTTATTACCCCTCAAAAATTTATGTTTTGTGGCATTGAAAATCAGGAAAATTAGTAATTTTTTGCATTTTTTCTGTTAAGCCTATTGTTGTATATTTATATTTTGGTACAACTTCTGAAAATTAAAAAGATGCTCAAATAGTTGCTGTGAATGTATTTTGTCTACAATCAAGAGATCCTGGATTAAAGCTGGATTTGATGTAGTAACTGATTTAGTTTTAGTTAAAAAACTTTTTAATTTGCACAAGTCTTATTCCAACTTGAAAAAAAATGCAAAACGAGGAACTAGTAGTAATTTGGCTAAGCAAAACAAGTTTGAGATTGAAATAAAAAACTTTTCTGGGCTAGTAATTCTAATCTCAAAAACATGATCAGTAAAGATAAAAAAAGATCCCTAAAAGTCAAGATTAAAGATTAAATTTCTTGAAGATCAGGAAGGTCAAAGAAAGTTTGTTATTGGTTCAGAAGATATTAAGTACAGAATAAAGGCATTTGATGGTTTTAGTTGACTACTTTAGCTCTGGTTTAACCTCTATTACGCTTTTCTCTTTTCCACTAATTTTAAAATTAAGAACTAATACTAAAACATTTCTATAAATTAGGCAAAAGAAAGTATCAGGAAGAAAAATTGTTCACAGCCTATAAGTTTGGAAGATGATGTATCCAAGGTTGAACTTATAGACACAGATCTAAGCGAGGATTCTTTAATTGAATCTGATTTTGATCCAGGTGATTGGTATCATATAGAAGTTTCTGAAAACCCAGACACAGTAATTGCAAAAATTCCAAAAGATATTTTTGCTGCTAATGTTTCTTTTACTGCCACAGCCTGCGATATATCGCCAAATGTTTTACAGAAGGTAACAAATGCAATTTTATATCAATCAGGTGTTGACTTTAAAGAAATTAAAAGCAGTCAGTCTACCGCATATAGAAAAATGAAAAAAGAAAATGAAAACATATCAACCATTATAAAACAAGATCTTAAAGTAGCCATTGATGCATCTCCATATCTATGTATAATTCATTTTGACGGCAAGACATTGTTTGAACTAAACAAAGGAAAAATACTAAAGAGGGATAGAATGGCTGTTTGAGTTAACATTAATGGAGATTCTTACCTACATGGAGTACCTCCGCTGGCGTCATCCACTGGTGAAGGTCAATTTTTTGGTATAATAGATTTAATTAAAGAATATCAACTTACATCAAAAACTAGAGGAATATGCTTTGATACAACATCATCCAACACTGGGACAAATAAAGGGTTCGCATCAAGAATATCTAAAGAACTAGATAAATATATCTTCCAAATAGCCTGTAGACATTATGTGAACAAACTAAGAATGCTTCACTTTTGGAAATTAGTGACCAATGATCAAAAAAATGGATCCTCTTTTCAAAAAGCTTAAAAATATTTTTGAAGAACCTAATTTTAACTATAATTCAGTTCTACTGTTACGGTTTGATTGGAATAAGGTTAAAAGCAGTTTTTTAGAAAAGGCAGCTATGAAGTCATTAACATTTTGCAAAGCATACGTTAGTAAACCAGGTATTATAAGAGATGATAGAAGTGAGCTTGCAGAATTAGTTGTCACGTACTTATCCCCTATAACATATAAAGTAAGAAAAACTGGTGCTATTCATCATGCAAGATTTTTAGGAAAAGCAATTTATTATCTAAAGCTTCGGCTTTTATCCAATCAACTTACGTTTGTTCACGAAAATGATAAACTGAAAATTGAAATTAAGCTTATTACAGAATTTATTGTTTGCTTTTATGCAAAATGGTATCTAGAATCTGAGGATGTCATCAAAGCTCCTTTTCTTGATATTACAGCGATACATCAAATGCATCTGTACAAGAAGGTATATACAAACCCTACTGCTGTTGATGCTGTATTGGAATCTCAGTGTAAACATTGTTGGTATTTGGACTAAACAATGATACCTCTAGCTTTGCTAGATGATGATTTAACATTAGAGGAGAAGACAAAAATTGCATCAGCAATTCTGTCATTTAATATGCGTAGCTCTGACTATTATAAGCCTGAGAACAAAGTAAAACAAGATATCAAGAAAATTTATAAAATGAATATAAATATTGGAAAAAACCCACCATCCCTGTCTGTCTTAGTTGATGACTTTTTTTACCTGATTTTTGACATGCTTTTGGTCTTGATAAGCAGTGAGTTCAAGACTGGCTCTCACTTTCACCAAACTATTGGCATACCCAATCATGCTTTAAAAGTTTTAAAAAATATGCTGAAACTTTAATATTTGTAAATGACCATTTGGAACGGTCTATAGGTATGATGGCGCAGTATATTCAAAGATATTCTAATGAAACTGAAAAACAAAATAGATTGCTCACTGTAGACAAAGTTCGATCTGTATTCAGATCACCAGGACAAAAATCAAGTAAAATCTCAAAGATTAAGTTAAATGATGGGCTTGGTGTGATGCTGAAAAAGATAAAGAGATAAACATTATTAATGTTAGTCGAATGCATTTTTATTTTTTATAATATTTTGAATATACATTTATCTTTTTGTTTATTCTTTTCAATAAAAATAAATAGCGGGTTTTTCAATATATATAAATGGTTGCCCCCTCATCCATGTTTCGGAATAGAATAGAGGGGTTCTTTTGTGTTTATATACACAGGGCTTATTTATTTAATGTATAAATATATACACACACACACATATATATATATATATATATATTAGGGTGGGTCAAAAAGTATAAAGTTTTAGCTGCACAAATCAAACATACTAAAAAAGGTGCTCCTCCATTTCCTGAATAAGATAGTATAAAAATTTTTGAATAAGAAATATTTTTAGGGGTCCCAACTGACCCTTGATTATTTAATGGGCCCCTAATATTATCTTACAAAAATTGTTTCAAAAGTATGTCAACCTGGTACTTAAAAAAAGCAAAGTTTTATGAAATTTTCAAAAATGGTTGTTATTTTTTATAAAATTTTTATTTAAAAAAAATTTATAAAAAAAACCTTGAAAAACTTACCTTTTTTTAAAATTGTTAAAAAACAATCATTTTTATGCAATAAAATCTAAAATAGTTATATTTATAAAAAATAACAACCATTTTCGAAAATTTCATAAAATTTCGCTTTTTTTAAGTATATATATATATATATATATATATAAATACTCAACTTAGGCAATGTTAAACGCATCCAGCTACTGTCTTGTAGAAGGTATCCTAGGCAAAGACTTTATGGGTATACAGATTCTATCTGTTGACAAGTATAGCACCCTTTCATCATCTATTAGGCTGGCACAGATGTTTTTATAATACATTGTTTCCAGTTAAGGATGTTAAATGCTGGATCTACTTGACTAAATGCATAGGTTTTGGTTGCGTCTCTGCTTTAATGACTGGGCAACTCATTCTATTATCTCCTAATGAGGGTACAGGTCTAAAACTCAGTTTTATGGTTCTGAGTCCAGCTGGTAGTCAGGTTTCCTAAACTCTGTGGTAGATCTTAGAGAAACTGATTTCATCAACAGCCTGTTTGTAATTTTGGTATGCATTGTCGAGGCCAAATTTAGAGCCCTTTGTTATGGCTTAGGGTTTAATAACGAGAAAGCCACTACAGATGAGCCCTCTCTCAACTCTATAACTCTGAAACATGAACCTTGATGAACAAGGCCGCTGTGCGGAGAAACAAGTTGAGCGCGGTACTACCAGGGACGTGGTGGAAATCAAACTTGGAACATCTCGCTTATGAAGCGAGCGCTCTACCACTACACCACTACTGCATATGTACCACATACCGCACCATTTATTAATATAATAATTCAAATGCTGTGTATAACTCATTTTTGACCTTTTTTGACTCATCTCACTTTCCCATTTGCACACAGATATTGACTTAACCAAAGGCAAATGAAAAAATATTATGCCAATCACAAGCAACCTTTTAAACTTAAAAAACACTCAAAAGAGACTTAGCTGTAAAAATATATTTAACAATTAAAAGAAAAAAAAATTAATTTTAAATTAATCTGGTCTATTCTAAAAACTGCATCTGCCTAAAATAATATTTCCAAAAAATGTATGCGAGGTTTGCAAGAAAATTTTGAAAATATTACCCATATGGACCAAAAAAATTTGATAAACAAAAAATCTGAACTAATTTGTAAATGGGGTGGTGAGGTTGAAGGAGGGGGTTAAAAAAGGACGGGGGGAGGGGGGAATTTTTAATGTTACAGTATAAGTATTTTTTAAAAATTTCAGTTTATCAAATCTAACATATTTTACAAAACACACTTAAAACCATTTAATTCTAGCGTAGCTTGCAGTCAAATGCGCATCAAACAGCTATTTTATCATAATTTCAATAAGATTTCATATGCTGATATAAGTTTTATACTTTGGTGAGAAATAAACCAAAAGCATATTTTCGACAAATCAAGATTTTGTAGGTCGGCGATTTAGTATTTTTAAAGCCTGTTTACACTGAAAGTTTTTATTTTTAGTGACTAAAAGAACAATTTTCTTCCATTATTAAAAATAATTTTAAAAAATTATCTGTATGGTGTTTTCTTTCAATATATAGTGTATTTTTAGTATTCTTTTGTATTCATCCGCATTCTTTTAGTATTTTTTTAGGATTATTTTGTTTTATATTAAAGTGTAATTTGTTTCTCGTCTTGTACAGGAACTTTTGCTGTTTGCTACTTGTGGTTATAACCCTCTCCCAACTCTATAACTCCAAAACACGAACCTTGATGAACAAGGCCGCTGCGCAGAGAAACAAGTTGATTTTTTTACAAAAAATAGTAAAAACAACCATAAATATATTTTTTTCATGTTATTTATCTTCCCAAGGTCGAGAAGGTTACTTTAATGTGAATACAATGGCACTGCTCAGAGAAACAAGTTGAGATCAGTACTACCAGGGGTGTGGTAGTATTCAAACTTGGAACTTCTTACTTATGAAGCAAGCGCCCTACCACTACACCACAACCGCATTTGATATCTAGTTCAAGAATATTTATTTATTGATATTTTATTACCACAGAATTTTTGTATGTAAAATAAAATAAGTTTTTTAACCTGACTGAAGATGACTATAAAATAACCGAAACATGTATTTTTATTTTATTTGTTAAAAAAAAGTTTTATTAATAAGTGGAAAAAATTTGTCTTATTTCTTAATTATATATATATATATATATATATATATATATATATATATATATATATATATATATATATATATATATATATATATATATATATATATATATATATAGTTTATATAACTAACTTCAAGTTTTCTCCATCGATGTATATTCATCGGATTTTCTAGCTCTTCCTCCAAAGCTTTGCAGCGGGTTTTTTCTCTGAGTAACTCACGTTGAATGTTGTATATTTCCCTTTGAAGCTCTTCAGCATTAGCTACACTTTTAGTTAATATGTGTTTTTCACGCCGCAACTTTTTAATTTCAAGTTTAAGCAAACGTATATCTTCAACCCGCTGGCGATACTGAATTTCACCTGAAACAAAATGTTATAATGTGATGTACTATAGTTAGTGTTGCTCATTAGTGTGATGAAATGTAATTTATATAAATATATATATATATATATATATATATATATATATATATATATATATATATATATATATATATATATATATATATATATATGAGAGTGTTGCTACATTGACTGACAAATAGGTAAAACATGTGAGAAGTGTTTCTACATTGACTGTCTTGTATATATATATATATATATATATATATATATATATATATATATATATATATATATATATATATATATATATATATATATATATATATATATATGTAAATTATGTTAGTGTATTTTACAAATAGAGTGCTCAATGTTCTTAAAGAACAGAGCAATAATAAATTAGTAAAAAAACACTTATCTAACTTTTATCTTCTACTTGAACTCTTCCTGATGATCCAGCAGGATCATCAGGAATTAAGCAGCTATTATGAACCACTTGACACAATGTTTTTGTTGGGTGGGAAAAAACGGATTAAAATCTTTTACAAACATAAAAACAAACAAGTAAATAATAAAACAAACTAGGAATAAAATTTCAAAAGATATATGCAGTTACTCACATAAATACAATTAAAATATAATTTAAGAGAAATTTAGCAAAGAAAATCTTCACTGTACATCTTTACGTTACTAAAATAGAAACAATAGAAACAATGTGAACATATAAATTGTATTAAGAAGGTGTTTTTTATTTGTTATCATGTTGTATTTATTATTTTAAAGTCTGATCCAAGCATTTTGTTGATGGTATTTTCACTTATGAAAATCCTAATGCGACTCTTTTTTTGACATGCACCATAAATGTTCAATCTATTCCTGAAAAAAAAAATCAAGGCCTTCTCTATAAATCAGAACAAGATCTCTTGTAAATCTGATTTCTACAAAAATTTTCAAACCCTTTAACTCGGATAAACTTACAGCTGGAGAATTATCAGATCTTACAATTATTTCTTCAAATGAGGAAAGTGATAAAAATCTCATCTCATATAAAATCAGTCGACAAAATAATGGTGATACAGTTACAGCAGAATTACTAAACCACATCTCCTCCTCTCCCGAAGAAATATCCTGCTTTACAGTTTTATCATATTAATTGGGATTCAGATGTATCAACTTTTACAGGTTTGCAAAAAGGCAAAAATATTTTAAAATGTTTTTAATTGTGTCAAGCACAAAGCATCTGTTATGAAATACTGGGATGGAAATAAGAAAACCAACCGATTACAAAAAATTATTC
This sequence comes from Hydra vulgaris, assembly GCF_038396675.1. Classification (NCBI taxonomy): domain Eukaryota; kingdom Metazoa; phylum Cnidaria; class Hydrozoa; order Anthoathecata; family Hydridae; genus Hydra; species Hydra vulgaris. The sequence continues at coordinate 218,381 of NC_088922.1, forward strand.
CTATCACAAGATTATGATATTGAGAAAAACTTATTTTCTATGCAAAAGAGTGGACCTAAAAGAAAAATCTCACTAGAATAGGAATTTTTTTAAATTATGATGAGATTACGGTCTTTTAATTGAAGACTTAGCTTTTCTCTTTTGTATATTTGCTGGAACTGTTTCTCAAATTTATATTACATGGGTTATATCATTATCTAAAGAGTTGGAGAGATTTTGTGCCTTTCCTGCAACACTATTCAATCATACTAAACTGTTTTAAACAATTGTACCTAAAATTGAGAGTAATTATCAATTATATATTAATTGAAATATTTTTAGAAGCATCAAGTGCCTTTGATGTTCAAGCTTGTATATGGAGTGAATATAAACATTTAATAGTAATAACTCCAAATAGAGCAACTTCATGGCTGGCTCTTGTTCATGGTTCATGTGCCTCTGACATTTTTATTGTCAGTAGGGTTTGGGAAAACCTGGCATTTTTAGACCCGACGAATCTGAGTCGAGTCTAAGAATATTTATCAGGTCCGGGTTCGGATCCGGGTCCAATACGTCTTTTTAAATTGCAATTTAACAATAGCATGAAAGGATTTTTTGTTCTCATGCCGATTTTTAAAAATGAATTTGGTATACATTAAGGTAAATGAAACAACTTTTAGCCAGTTCAACGTCTAACGTAAATATATTATTCTATACTTTTATTATAATCTTAAACTACCAAAAAAACTTGAAATTACCTTTTTAAAAATATCGCATTTTATATAATGGATGTAAATATACTAGCAAAAACAAACTCATTAATTAAAATACTTGCAAGTGTTTAATACAAAACAGAGCAATGATTTTTACTTAAAAAATAAAACTTCAAAAAAACTAATGCACTTAATGAATTGTCCAATAATCTAGAACGAATTCTTTTACAGAAGTTGGATGCTACAGAAAATGTTCGTGCAGAATTTGTTGGTGTTGGTTTTATCGTCATAAACAATTGATACAATTTTTCTAAATATACAGTTCTTTTTTTAGTTTTTGAAAATTATAAAAATTCTTTTTTAATATCAGCTAATTTATCTCTGCAACTTGGCAAAATTGGACATTTCACACTTTCTAATATTTTATGTAGTTCTTCCTCCAGTGTTAATGGTAGTGTGTTTCCTGTAGTATTTTCGTTATTTTCAGCTGAATGCCACTGTTCATGTGTGTTTTGGTGTTCTTCATCCTCACCAAATAATCTCTTCAGTAAATCTGTTGTAATTAATTGTATTTTCTTTGAAGGCATAGTACTATTTAAAAGAGAATCTAATAGCTCCTCTATTTCTTAATTTTTACGTCTATTTATTCGAGTTTTCATCGTCATTAATAGCTCTCTACTTAAAATTACCATTGGATTCTTTTAATTTTCTTAACATAAAATCAATTGCTAATCAGGCTGTTGCAAGATTAGCATTGTCTCTGCTAAGAGTTTCAACAGTTAATTCAATAGGCTTTAGAGTATTTTCCGATTCATTTAATAATTCAATATTAATATTTTTTATTTAATGTACACTTCCAATATCTTGCAGAGCTTCTTTAATGATATAAAATAATTTTAAAAATCTAGATATCATTTCGATCATTGAGTTCCAACGAGTTCTTACGTCTAACACTAGCTGAAGTTCATTTCCTAAAACTATTTAGATCTTTTCTTGCAAAACATTATTTCTCACAGAAGAACTTTTAAAAAATTTAGCAATTATACAAACACTTTTTATATTTTCTTCTACATTGCCTAAATTTGCTAATTCAACTTGTCCGTACTCTTCGACGTCACCGTCACTCTCATCAAAATAATAATTTTCATCTTGATCATCATGAAAATCATCTTGACGATGGTCATTTCTATCTCCATCAACGTCATCTTAATCTTGCAAGATGGTAATACTTTTCTTTTTATATAGTACATCACAAACAGCTAAGTGTATAGTGTGACTCAAACGCAAATTATAGAGACTAGGAGATTTTTGTCCAAAATTTATCATTACACTTGCACCATCGCCGGTTGAACCAGCTATATGTTTTTTAAAATTAATATTATATGTGTTTAAATGTTGTTCTACTTTTTTAGCTAACTGTACAGCTGTACACAAGTTAAAAATTCTCACTAAACCCAGATTGTAAACTTCAGAGTCAATTCCGAGCAAATTAATATTGAGATATTTCTGAATTTTCATACTCGTTTATTCATCAAGTGTAATGCTAAATCGTCGGCCTTCTTTAATTTTTTCTTGTAACAATTCTAATATTTCCAACTTCTTTTTTTGATAAAACTAATGAATTAAATTCATAACATCTCTTTCAGCTTTAAGAAGATTATAACTTGATTTTACTAAACTTTCACGAATAAAACTAGACTTTGTAATCACCCTAACTGATATACCATCTAGAGCTGCCATTTTAGAGACAATTTCTTCTTAAGACTTTATTGCGACGGAAACGAAAGTGTCGATAGTTTTAAATCGTTTGGTGCCAGAATTTTCTCCTATTTCTTCCCGTGTTGGTAAAGAAATTTCATGTTTAACTTTTAAATGTTTAATCATTGATGAAGTATTTCCATCTTTGTTTGATATTATCGTTGAACACTTATTGCATTCTCCACTTTTCAAATCGATACATTGAGTGAAATACTCCCACACTTTGGAGTGCTTCGGCATAATGGGGCTGTAAAAAAATGTCCAAGTAAAATTTTTTTATATACGCGCTATAAGAATTAACTTAATTTCAATCTTTCTAATCAAAAGTTTTTATATTAGTGAATGCTTTTAAAACAATTTGCTAATATAGAAACAAACTTTTAAAACAATTTTCTAATATAGAAACATATTATATTAGCAAATCCTTTAAAGCATTTGCTTATATATAAAAATATTTGATAGGAAAAAATTTAAGTTATGAAGTTGATTCTTTTAGTGTGTATTCGGACATACATGAAAACATACATAAACTTGAATGTTCTCTAAACATCTAAAAAGCCGTGGCCAAGTTCAACTTTAAGTTAGGTTCACTAACCCTACTACTCTATTTTTCTAGAAAAGGTAGGGATCCAGCTCGACAATTCACCGCTGCCTACAAAACAAGGCAAAACATTTGAATCATGAGACCGCTGAACCTTAAACCGGATATCGGATCCGAGTATTTACCCACAGACTCGCCGAGTCTGAGTACCTGGAACCAAAAAATCCTAATTGTCAGAATAGTGGTTTTCTTGATATACTTACCTATGACCAAGTTATGGCAGATCATTGCTTTAAAATTAAGACAGATCTTGCATTTAAAAAGTGCACACTTGAAGGTATACATACCTTCAAGTGCTTTTAAAGAAATACAAATATCAAAAGAAAAAGTTCAAGAAACGTCAAACATTGCTAATGTATGCATTTATGTAGAGCAGACAATAAAAGGAATGAAGCACTTCCATATTTTAAAAATAACACAGCTGTTATTATATCCACTAATCATGAATAATATACTGAATGTAAGTGCTGCTATATTAAACTTGAAAAAACTCTGAATAGTTTTAAAAAATTTTTTTTTGGCAAATAATTTTTTCTTTTATATTATAGTATAATGTTTTTGTAAAAGAATATAATGTTCCACTATGCTTATAAGAAATTTAAATTATTTTTTGTTTAAGCTATTGTTTATTTACTTTTTAAACTTAAGGTCATTATTATTAAAAATGAGTTTATATCAATTAGGACCTTTTAAAAAGTTCTCAGTAAAATTTTTTAGAACATCAAAAAAAAAAAAAAAGTATTTCAAAAAATACAACTTTTTGTCAAAAGTAAATAAAAAAAATATTAATCTAAATGAATATGTTTTAGAAAAGAATTCAATGTAATGATTGTTTTCATATAAATCATGTAAAGCATATAAAGACATACTATTGAAGATTAAAACTAAACACAAAGTAGACATGGAGCACATGTAATAAATCCAGATTCAATCTGCTAACAATTTATAGTCTCTTTTTTTAAATTTTGGCAATAACAGTGGAACCAAGCCCAACAAATTTCACACTGAATACTGCTATATTGGTTAAATTCATTAGCACTGATTTCTTGCTTTTTCAGTAATGATTTATCTCATTTTCCGCAGATGTTATAGGTTCCAATAGTAATGCTTTAGAAACATTTGTTTTGAAAAAAATACCTAAATTCATTTTCATCCCATAGCTCTTGATTAAATTCCACTACTTGAACATGTAAGTCCTTAAGTGTCCAAACAATAAAGTATGCTGACTTGCAATTTGGGATTTAATTTGAATGTAAAATTTATGATTCTTATTTTAATGCTATTTGATCATTTTTTATTTGATCATTTTTTATTGTAAAAAATCACAATCACAAGCTTTAATTATCTTATTAAAAATTTAAAAAAAGGTTTAACTTCCAAACACATCCTTCCATGGCATTTGCATACTATAAATCCATCTGGGGAACAAGCAAGATACGGTCTTTCATAAATTTTTCAACTTTTAAATCAGTTTTTTAATGAGAGTATACAATATCAGCAGCAAGATGAGTTGTTTAAGACCTTTTAGAACTGTTATTTCTAGAAAGAGTATTAACTTTGGTATAGTATTGTGATGTTTGGATGCAGTTATCCTCCCTTTTCTTATTTGAAACCAGGTATTACTTTTGGCTTGATCTCTAGTGTTATATTCTATATTTTTAATTTTTTCATCTGTCAGTAACATTTTTTCTAAAAATATTATGCCTAAAGTTGTCTTATCAACATTAGGATGGTCAGAAAGTATTTTTAAAGATAACTCCTTAAGATCAGGAATACTTTTAATATTTTCATCCAAATATCACAATACTATACCAAAGTTAATACTTTTTCTAGTAAATACCAGTTCTAAAAGGCCTAAAACAACTCCTCTTGTTGCTGATATTGTATATTCTCATTAAAAAAATATTGTTACTGCTTCTATCATATAGGGAATTAATTACAAGCAAGATGCTACGAAAACATTCTACACAGAGCATGTATCAAAACACATTGATTTAAAAGTTGAAAAATTTATGAAAGACCGTATCTTGCTTGTTCCCCAGACGGATTTATAGTATGCAAATTTCATGGAAGGGTGTGTTTGCAAGTTAAACCTTCTTTTAAATGTTTTGACCTTTGTTGTTTGCATATTCTATTTTATAAAGAATGGCAATGATAAGGTTAACTTTGACAATGATAAGGTAAACTTTGGCAATGATAAGGTTAACTTTGGCAATGATAAGGTAAACTTTGAAAGATACAGCCATGCACAAACAACGAGCAAAAATTCACAAATTTCACTCTTATTAAAGGCAACCCAAAATTGTTTTTTTCCTTGATTTTTTGCAAACTGCAAACTTTGGAATACACAAACAAAATTTTTTAAAACTAAAGTGTATAATAGGGCCTACAAAACCACTATCAAAAAATGAAAATGCTTTGGTCTTTGTACTTGCCAATATATTCTGAATTAAATTACTTTTTTAAGGATATACAAAAAAATATTTTCTATAGTCATACAAGGCCACTCAGCTTTTAAATCTTTTCTGTTTTCCATAGGTCCAGAGTTTGGATCAATTAGATCTAAAGTTTTTAGTTTGACCGTATATGATTGTTTTAATTTTTCTCCTGTTCTTCTGCTGTCTCAATAACATCTATATTTAATTCCATTGCAATAAATGCTTTAGCAACAAGCTCGACTTTACGTCCAGTTGCACTTAACCCATGAACAGCTAAAAACTAACAAGTTACTTGACAGGTAAATTTTTAAAATCTTCATAATTTTTAAGTGGCATCTTAAAACACAACATATTTTCAAATAAACTATTTGATTATAAGGAAACAATAATAATAAGATAAGCTTGTTTTGTTAAAACATAGGAGTTAGGGTTAGGGTTAGGGTTAAAACATAGAAGTGATTTAAAAAAATGAAGAAACTGCATATCTTATTATATCACGCAATATAATTTAGTGCAATTTTCTATTAATTTAAAATACAGTAAATTAAATCAAGCACCTAAAATTGTTAAATAAAAAAAAAAAAACTATTCCTATCATTTACAAATTTTATGATCTACAAGGTAACTTTTCATTTATTAAAACTAACCTCTAGCAAAATTCAATAGGCCTTTTTACTCTTTATAAAACAAATTTAAATTTTTATTTTTCTCCTTTGGCTATCAGTGTTGATAGCTATTAACCTTTGATTTACAAAGATTCGCACAATCAGTTGCTTGGCATGGGCATATACTTATATATCAAATTATCCATTTGTTATGAAAACAGGTTTGAATTTTATGGCTATTCTTTTATGTACTTTCACTTAGCATATCTTAACTTAATCATTTTTCTGTTTGTTCTTTACCTTTTTTTTTTCCCCAAGATTTCATTCTTCTCGCTTTTTTATCTGATCAAATTGATCTCAATATCACTCGGCAATTATTGTTAAAATTGATGACTGTAATGCTCATCAAATTGAATGGTTTGGTCCTAGTAATACTGACGTTGTTGGCTCTAAAGTTCAAATTTTTGTATTTTTTAATCTATAACTCAGAGAACTAACTCTGTGACTTGTTTCCCAGACAACCCTAATCACTTACTTTTACTCTTTGATTTGTGTATTGTTTTTGATCCTAGCTTGCACTTAGTTTCTTCTTTAGGTGGTTCAGATCATTCTATAATCCTCTAAAACTTTATTCTCATACAACTTCTACATTTTATTTACTTCATACTACTACTTAGTGGGTGATTTGGATTCCTTATATGAATTTCTTTGGCTAATATCTTATGTCTCTCTGCTGAAAATTGAACCTCTTTTAAAATCTCCTGAAATCAGGCAGAGATGGAATGCTTCACCATTTCTTGTTGTTTTTCAAAACTCAAGACCATGGTTTTCTCTATCTTCTGCATTTCTAGTTGTATACATTTCTTGCATACTTTACCATTACTTCACCATTGCGAAAAATTGATGCAAAAAAGTTTTTCCTGATGCTAAGGTCCATTATTTTCAGATTTACATTACAAGTATTTCAGAAGTTAGGTTCTAGAGACTTTTAACAATGTTAATAACAAAGATAAGACTAACATTCTTTCAGACACTTCATCTTTCAGACACTCCATCTTTCAGACATTCCATCTTTCAGACATTCCATTTTTCAGACATTCCATTTTTCAGACATTCCATCTTTCAGACATTCCATCTTTCAGACACTCCATCTTTCAGACATTCTGTCTTTCAGACATTCCATCTTTCAGACATAAGCCTGATCTACTAATTTTCCCAAGGATATGGCAGAACTATTTGCAAAGCACCTTACCATTAGTTCAACTTTTAAATCTAATAACATCGTTCTTTCTGTCACCCCAGAGAAACTGGTTACTTCACTGATAGACATCTAAATTACTTTAGTTTTCACTGCTAAACCTATTTCTTATTTCTACAGCTTTGGGTTCTAAAAACACTCTTGTCTCAGTCTTAAAACAGTTTTCTCTAAAATTCTCATTTTAAACTATTTAACTGAATCTAAATTTCTTTTTAAACTATTTAACTGAATCTTGCTCTCCTGTCTGTTAGAAAATGACATCTGTGGTTTTAATTTTTAAAAACTCTGGAAATTGCTGACCACTTTAACTAACTTTAATAATAATTAAATAATTCTTATTATTATTATTGGCTATTTATTTATTATTAAGTCTTTGAATCTATGGTTAACAAACTTCTAATATCTTATCTTGAGTTTAACAATGTTTTGTGTTAAATGGTGAATATGAGTTATTTTTCTTGACATATCAAAGTACTTCCAATAAAGTATGGAATGCTGCCATAAGCTTGCTTCATTTAGTGTATACAGGAAAGTTTTTAAAACTGTTGAATCATTGTTTTCTAATTGTAGTATTAAAGTTGTCCTTAAAAAACAATACTCTCCTTTATTTCCAATAACTTGGATAACTGGGAAACAATAAAGTTCCATCTTTCGTCCAGTGTTGTTTTTCATCTGTATTAATGATCTATTTGACTATCTTAAATGAAGTTCTAGTTGCTGAAAACACAACTATATACTCAATTAGTAATCCTTTTTTAAATGCTTAGAAGAAGCAGCGATTTATAGAAGTGATCTCTTTTCTAAGGCAGTTTGGAACTTACAGTAGCAGGTGAATTTTGACCCAAACAAAACTGAGTTGTTTATTGTTAATGATTATAGTTAATATCATTAGATTGATGAATGGCAACACTATTGCTGAGACCTCTACTTTTTGTCTTCTTAAATTTTCCTTGATTACTGACCTCACATGGAAACTATATATACATCTTTTCCTAAGTTGGCTTCTGCTAAGGTTGAATCTCTTTATTGTGCTTGACATTTTTTTACTAGTGATCCCATTCTCAATCTTAAAAAATCTCTTATTTGACCTTGTATGGAATACTGTTGTCATATTTGTGTTGGTTTTTCTAATGAAGCTGTCTTCATTAAATGGTCTAAAACTACATTGTAAACGCTAATGGACCTGAGACTTGCCATTCAGCAAAATTGCAATCTTTTACAGTACCTGTTTCTTTGCTTACAAAAAGAAATTTGTTATTTGTTTTTAATTTATTTTGAGCTGCTTCTACAGCTTTATGAACCATTGCTATTCCAGTCATCAAACCCACTCAAGAAAGCTGTAGTTGAGCTAATAGGAATTTAGTCAATAGAACAGTCAATTGACCTTTCATTTAATAAACAATTAATAGATCTTTTACGCTTATTAGAATATTTAAGCAATGTCTTGGTGTTTGTGTAGTCTTTTAGCCATGATAATTGGATTCAATGAACTTCTCCTGAGCTACTATCATGGACCATCTGTGTAAAAAAAAAAAATTTTTATCTAGTTTTTTTTCTCTCACTTTCATGACTCAGTTTTATGAGCTTTCTGTAAAATTTTTTTGCTTCTTTGTTTTCTGTTAACTCCTAACATAAAATGTAGCTGTGTACTGCCTTGATGGGAGTTAATTCATTAATAAAAAATTGTTCTGAATTTAAGAGTATGTAATGCTTTTAGATCAAATTTTATTAACTAGTCTTTAAAACTGCAGTAAAAATTAGAAAAATT
>NC_088922.1:232500-242500 GCF_038396675.1 Hydra vulgaris
TTTAAATAATGTAAATGCATCATAACCATTAGCGTTTCTAATTTCTTGCTCATTAGCAAACTCATCTGAAATAAATAATACCTTATTTTAATATGTCAACTAGAATTCCTAATTGGCAAATTTGTGACAAAGCCACCTCAGTGCGTCATGAAGAAAAAGTAGACTTTTTATTGAAATCCGTATATGTACCATTCTATCTACTTACTAAAAATATACCAAATGGCTACAATACAACTTACAATATTGACTTATTCTATAACAACATCATAAATACTATGCAATCTGTTGTATCTGATACCTCATTGTAATTTTAAACATAAAAATCATAAATATATTACTCCAGGGTAGAATGATTATGTTAAAGATAAACGCAACATTGCAAGGGATGCATTCAAGCAATGGATTTTTCAAGTAAAGAAGAAACAGGGTGATATTTTTGAAAACATAAAGCGATCTTGAGCTACTTTTAAATTAGCTCTTAGATATTGTAAACATCATGATGGACAAATTTAAGCTGATTTATGTGCAAAAAATCTAAACAACGCAGATTCAAGAAAGTTCTGGAACAATGTGCGTAAGATCAGTAACAGTAATGCAGTAAACTTTGTTGCTAGTTTTGGAGGTGCTACCGGTGATAGTAATACTCCTAATATGTGGAAAGGGCACTTTCAAAAATTGTATAACTCAACTAACAATGAAAAATATTACCTCAACTTTATAAAGGAAATGGAACTTTCCACAGAAAACTTTGATATTATTATGAGCTGCATTGACATATCTACTACAATAAAATCTCATAAACTAGGAAAAGCAGCTGGACCTGATGACCTTTGTATGAAATCTTTTATGTACAGTGGGAGCAGACTGCAGCTTTTTATTAGTATTTTTTTTATTTAATGCATTAAATATGATTGTTTACCATTTACTTTTTGTGAGGCAATGATTACCTTGGTCATATAAATAAAAATGACCTAACCTAATCTTGATATAACCAAGGAGGTGAAGGGCCTTTACACATATATAAATATTCTAATTAGGCGCTTTTATTTATGCTCTACTGGAGTAAAGCTTTAATTTTTTTTTTTTCCACACCTTCGCTTACAACAAGCCTGCAAGCAACCACTATAAGACTTGGAAGTTACTGGAAAAGAAAAAATGAAGTTTGTAGAGCAAGATAACAATTGACAGACGACTTAAAAGATTATAAACTATATGAATCAGGAAAGCAAGATGAAGAAAGCGATTTCCAAAGATTGATGTTCGAGGAAAAAATCTATTTGGAGCAATTAGGAACAGTCACAGAGAATAAATTTTAGTAGGAGGCACAAGAGACGCTAGCTCTTTAGAGCAATGCCCATTATAGTATTTGCAGAAAAGAGAAAGAGAAGCAACAATACGACAATGTGATAATGGTTGGAGGTTTGCCGCAAGAGCAGGTCCAACTATGTTTACAATTCAATTTTAAACCATGTCTAAAAGAGAAAGGGCATCATTATACGATCCACCACAAGTATGGTACCAGTATTCCATACAAAAACAGATTTGAGATTTATGGAGATAAAGAATAGAATCCGAAGTAAGAAAGCGTCGAGCGCAAAAAACGATGCAACCTTAGCAGATACTAATTTTGCAATGGATATGATATACGGTTTCCAAGAAAGATCAGGTGTAAGAGTAAGCCCTAGAAAATGAAGGGTAGGTGACTCATTGAGTACATCACCATTAATAAATATAAGAAGATCTAAAATATTGCAACAGCACTTGGCTGAAAAAAATGGATTTTATCTGAATTTAAGTTTACCAGCCACCATGAACCCCATGCTGTTGCAGTGAGATCCTTTTCAAGGTCAAATGCCCCCTCCAAGCAATCAGAGAGTGTTGGCTTATTATCACGACAAGAATAAATGGTAGTATCATCAGCAAACAATGCCACTTTAAATGTGAGAATATCTAAATGATTGTTAATGTAAATTAAAAAGAGTATAGGGCCAAGGATAGAACCTTGAGGAACCCCTGAAGTTACAGGATATGAAGAAGAGTACTGTCCATCGAGGACAACTTTTATACTATGATTAGAAAGGAAGGACTCAATAGTCTTAAAGATGTTACCAGACACACCATAAAAAGAAAGGTTATGGAGAAGATCAGCATGCCAAACTTTATCGAAATGCTTTAGAAAGCATTTAGAAAAGCATTTAGAAAGCAATTTAGAAAAAAGCTTTAGAAATGTCAAGAGCGATAGCTTTAACCTCTCCACCTCTATCTAATGCACGATAAAACCTATCGGTTCTTACTGTTAGTAAATCAACAAGAAGATTAAAATCCATATTGATGATCAGAAAATAAGTTAGTAAATTCAAGATGAGAGATTAAGTGTTTGTTAGTTAAAGTTTAAAAAACCTTGCTTATGATAAGAAGAAGACTAATGGGATGGTAGACAAATCAGATCAGTCTCCAGAATTTTTGAAAATAGGGATAACAGATACTGCTTTCCAGCAGACTGGAAAACAAGACTCTGATAAGCATTTATGAAATAGTTTCGAAAGTATAGACGACAGCTCCATAGAACACTTATGCATGACTATGGGAGGTATGTTGTCCAGACTTCAAGTTGCAGAAGAGTCTAAGCAGGAAATCACTTTAGATACAGAAACTGGAGTGATACAAATGTCAAGCAATGTATCAACCTGTTTGACAGCTAAATCAGGTAGAACACAACTAGTGGAATCAAGAGATGATATTGATGAAAAGTTCTTAGCAAACAATACAGCTTTGTCTTTAGGTGAGGTGACAAAGTCTGAACCATACAAAAGAGGTGGAATAACAGATTTTCCCTGATTATTGATACTGTTAAAGATTCTCCAGATATTTTATGACCTGAGAATAGCGAGCTTTGGTGTTGGACAAAATCTTTTTAAAATGGTTTCTAGCAATAGCAAACAGATGTCTGTTTTCTGGAGAATTATTTTGCTGATAGATATAGAAGTAACCGTTTCGATAGGAAATTGCAGCAACACAATGTGAGGAAAACCATGGAGAAGAGTGAGGTTTGACCTGGAATCGTTGAGAGAGAACAAAAGATTCCATGCCACCCTGAATTCACAAAGTTATGTAAAAAACACCTTTGTCATCAGGAAGACCAAAGATTTCTACCCAAGGGCCATCTGAAAAGGAAATCATGGAAAGAGTCCCAGTCAGCTTTAAGGTAGATGTAAGAAGTACAATGATAGGGGGATTCTGATGATGAAGAAAAATGAGATAACAGTTTTAGAGAGATCAAACGGTGATCAGAAGCATTCAATGATAATCCAAAAAGACGTAAAGAAGAGGACTCAGTGAGAGGGTTGCCATTCATTAATATAGGAATGTCAACAGTACTGCAATAGTTGTTTGCAGTAAATAACTAAGTTTTGTTGGACTTAAAATTTACAAGCCACTGTGAGCCTCAATCTGTTTCAGAAGTGAGATCAGATTCAAGATCCGCTACCTGTTCTAAGTGATCAAAAAGAAAAGATTTCTTGTCAAGATTAGAGTTAAGTCATCAGCAAAAAGAGCTACTTTAGATGTAAGGTTATCATTAATGTAGATAAGAAACAAAACAGGACCAATGATAGAACTTTGAGGTACCCCAGAAGTTACTGGAAATAAAGAAGAATGTTGGCCTTCGAAGATGACTTTAATAAAGCAGTTAAAAAGAATCAATTTAATAATCTAAAAAACTTTTCCAGATACGCTATATGAAACAAGGTTATGAAGAAGACCAGCATGCCAAAATTTGTCAAAAGCTTTAGATATGTCAAAAGCAAAAGCCCTAGCCTCTCTGGCTTCATCTAATGCAAAATAAAATCCTTCAGTCACAGCAGTAAGCAAGTCAGCCGTAGAGCGAGAGGACCAAAAACCATATTGATTGTCTGACAGTAAGTTATTTGACTCAAGATGGGATGTGAGAAATTTGATTATCTTAAACTGCAGACATGTTTTTTATAATCATTTGATGGCTTGTACATTAGTACAGTAGTCTCTCGCTTAATTACGCACCCAATAAGTTGCGCATCCCAGTTAATTGTGCGTTTAGGCCCAAAAAATTTGTTTTTTGTTGGAAGTGTAATTAGATCAGAAAACGTAACTATTATTTTCCTGTGTTAGGTTAAAAACTAGTTTTTATCATAAATATTTTGAGATAATGATTTTATCAGAATGTAAATAGATAAATAATTTGAATTCGAATCGAAGTAAATGATAAATCTTGTTTTAAACAGATAATAATAAGTTTTAACGATTCATCAGTCAAGTCTCATTGAAAAAACTTTAATAAAAAAACTTCATTTTAAATTTAGCCGTCCATTCACAGTTCTCTTATTCCAACTTTTTTATCCTTACTTATGTCTAAAGGCAAAGGAAAAAAGATTATCAAAAGATCAACGAGTCGAAATTATAGCTAAACGTAAAAAAAGTGATGCGCCAAGCAAACAAGCGATTGCAAGAGAATATAATGTAACTGAAAATTCAATTCGATCTCTCTGGAATCATTGAGATCAAATAGAAAAAAGAAGTTTACTAATGACAGAAGAAGCTAGAAAAAAAGTGTTTCGATTATCATCTGGAAAATTTGAAGCAATAGAAAATGAGCTATATATTTGGATTGATGCATTGCGTTGTTCAAAGACTGAAGTGCCTCCATCGTTAGCAATGATGAAAGCAAAAGAAATAGCGCAAAAATTAAATATAAAAGAAGAAGAGTTTAAAGCTTCTTGGCAATGGTTCACTAACTTTTGTCGTCGTCAAGGCTTACATCGATGCATCTCTTTGGAGAAGGAGCTGAAGTTGACAAAGATGATCCTGTTCTTCTTCAGCAACTTGAGGACTTTTACTCAGTTATTAAAATGAGCAGACCCAAAAATGTATATAATATGGACGAAACTGGACTTTTTTTTCGCTTGCTGCCTAGATATTCTCTGTTCATGCCTACTGAAAGCTTAGTAACTACAAGAGGTAAAAAAAATCTAAAGAAAGAGTGACTTTAGTTGTTTGCTCCAATGCAACAGGATCTCACAAAATACCCTGTTCTATGATTGGAAAAGCTGCACAACCTGCTTGTATAGTCGGTAGAACATAGCCTATGCCGTATTTTTGTCAAAAAATCCATGGATGGATGTCTCAAAATGTTGGAAACGGTTCAATGAAGTCTTTTATCTTGAAATTAAACGCAAAACTGGCTTGCCTGTTCTTTAATTATTAGACAATGCACCTGGACATTTTGAGACGTTTGAGCAAAATCTTGTAAAAGTTGTTTCCTTCCCTCCTAATTGCACAAGTTGGAAGCAACCATGTGATATGGGAACTATTGCGGCTCTCAAGAAGCGATATAAATATCTATATCTCTCAGACATATTGTCATATTACACCTCGATGTAAATACAAAGGAATCTCTGAAAGAAAGTAGTCTTTTGTGCAAAAGAGGTGCAGCAGGAGTTGAATACAGAAAGCCCGCACATCTTCTTGACACTGCTAAGTATGTTGATTTGGCTTGGAAATCAATTCAACCTTTGTCTCTCAAAAATTGCTTCGACAAGGCAGAATTATTTCAGATTTCCAGTCCCGTTAACACTGAATTATGCTCTGAGGAGACTGAAATCGCATCTTTCAATATGCTCTTGCTGCTGAACGAAATTGAAGGAATAGGGAATATGATCAGTTCGGAAGATACCAGCAATTTTGAATCAATTGATTGTGAAGATTCTCCAACATATATTGAAGCAATCAAGGAAGATGTTGAAGATTGTTTGTCTCTTGAAGAAAATAATGATAATGCAGTTGCTATGGATAACAATTCTGATGAAGAAGAAGCTAATAATGATGAGATAGACGATGGAACAGACTTCTTAGGTATTGAATTTTTACATTTATCTCTGATCGATATTGGCAAGCTATTAAAATGTCAAAAAGCTAAAGCAATCTTAAAAGACGACAACAATAAATTAATGAATAGCTAAGAACAACTATCATCAAACATACGGTCAGTAATAATAAAAATTAAACGAGAAAAGCTGCAGAATGCATATCAGCCTACAATTCATGACTTTTTCCGCCATGCATAATATATTTCTTAATAAAGATTTGCTTATATAGTTAATAATTTAGTTTGCTAAATTTTTTCTTATCTTTTTCTTATTTGCGCACTCCTAGTTAATTGCGCACCGCAGTGCCTGTTTCAATTTGCGCAATCAAGCAAGAGACTACTGTAAATAATTCCATGCATTCACTCAATCAAATTTTAAAATAATATTTTTCTTTTAAAAACTATAGACCTAGCACTTAAATTGTATATGCCTGTTGTCTGAAATATATTTATAATAATAACAATAATAATAATATATATTTATATATTCTTGATCAGTACAATTATATATATATATATATATATATATATATATATATATATATATATATATATATATATATTTATATATATATATATATATATATATATATATATATATATATATATATATATATATATATATATATATATATATATATATATATATATATATATATATATATATATATATATATATATATATATATATTCCTGATTCATATAATTTGCATTCTTTTAAGTCATCTGTCAATAGTTATCTTGCTCTAAAAACTTCATCTTTTCTTTTCCAGTAACTTACAACTCTAATAATGGTTACTTGCAGCCTTGTTGGAAGTGAATATGTTGAAAATTATATATATATTGTTTTCAACATCTTAAAAAGAGAGAGAGACCATTGCCCTATTTTTTCCTAAAAATATGATCATTGCCCTATTTTTTCCTAAAAATACATCAACTGAGGGTTTGAATTCTAGCAGGTATTACCTAGATATGAAGAGTTTTTTTAAAGCAAAAATAAATCTAGTTTGGTTTGATGCATTATACAAAACCACAACTTACTTGCATTAACTCATTTGGTTTAATGTACTCTACATCTCCTTAGTGTGTATTTTTTATCCCTAAAACAATTCTTACTTTTGACACTAAATGATATGCCTTTAAATATGAAAATAAAAAGATTTGACAATTATATTGGGTGGGAAGACACAATTATTACTACCCAAAGCTAAAAAGAATTCTACTAACCCAATCCAAGGTATACCAATCATATTCAATGGTGTTCTGGTAGTATATACTTGAAAAATCCAAATAAATAAACTTTAATAAGAGTTGACAAAGTTATGACATTTTAAGTTAAAATACTTCAAATTTGGTAACAGTTTCTTCAACAAATATTTATGTCAATAATTCAGTTTTTAAAACACTGTAACTTTTTGTAGTATTGTTTGATTTAAATAATTTTGTTTCACCTTTAAAACACTTTATAAGAATTTTATATTTGAAAAAAATAGTGTGCATAATTCAAACTTTTTTTAAATATAATACAATGTATTAAAAAAATGTATAAAATAAAAAATGTAGCACGGTGCTTAGGAATAACTTTTACATACTTTTGCAATCATTTTGTATTAAAAATAGTTAAGTTACTATAACATTTCATGATTTCTATAAACCATGAAATGTAAATGGGTAAAACTTTTTTCTTATAATACTTATTCTAATAATTATAATGACAACAATAGTAATAATAATAATAAGGATATAAATAATCACATCAATAAGTACATTGCCATTATCTAATCATTGTTTAAAAAAAAAATTATTTTACCTGTTGTTGCTTAAGTTTAGTCTCTGCTTCAGCAATTTTTTTTTTATAATCAAATATTTCCATTTCTCTAACTTTGACATCTTCCATGTGCAACAATACCTTTTGTGTGAGTTCACTTGCTTCATTAATGTAGCGATCTCTATCCTTTTCCATTTGGAAAATAATTTTACGTTGTTTTGATGCTTCATCTTTATAATTCTTTTAACAAAATATTAAAAAATTACTAAAAAATTATAAGCAATGTTTCAAAAATATATTTTACACACTGATTTAAGGAAAAAATATATAAAACTTAAATACTCTAATAAAATAATAATTTACTAAAAAAATAATAAATTACTAAATTCTTACTTGTATTTCAACCTCTAAATTTTTTTTTGCCTGCTCATGGAGGCGAACAAGATCAACTTGTTTTTGAGTCGATCCAGCAGCTTTTAATAAGTTCTAAAATTAGACCATCAGAATTATTCTTAATGTAAAAAATAGATTTGGCATTGCATATAAATAAAAAGCTTATCTAATCTAGAACAAGTCTAAAAAGATATAGATGCCTTGCAACATTGGTCTAAACTTTTGGGAATGGAATTTAATATAAATAAATGCAAAGTAATAAGCTATTATGGTGGTTTCGATGTTTTAGACTACTATTTTGGTATGCTTAACTCATCAAACACTCTTATTCTTTTTGAAAATTTTGATATTGAAAAGTCACTTGGAATTGATTTCAACAATAAACTTAAGTGATCGAATAAATAATGCAGCATTAAAAGCTAACCAGATGCTTGGTATTCTTAAAAGAACTTACTAATTGAGATCCAACTATGTTTTTAAAACTATATAGTACCTATGTACGCCCGCTGCTTGAGTTTTGCGATCCAGTATGGAACTTCTATTTAAAGAAAGATATTGAGAGACTCAAAAAAAATTCATGCAGAGCTACTAAACTAGTTCCTAAATTAAGAAACATGAACTACGAATCTTGATTGGCAAATTTGGAATTAACAATATTTTCAGGTGAATGAGAGGCGATTTGATTCAGTATTTCAAAATCTACAAGAATTTTAATGAAGTCAAGTTCCTAAATCCAAATATAACACCCACTTGCTTTTCAATTAGTTCTGCAGAAAACTTACAAAACAAAATTCACAACCATACCATTGTCAGAGAAGTTAAAAAAAATAAGTTAATTTATAAGTTAAGTTCTTTATTGAAATTAAAATCCACATCCAAAGTATTATTGAAGCAAATGAAATTGAATGAATTTTATATCAAAAGATTTCAAATTTTAATGTTATTTAACTTTTTATAAACTAAAGCAATTTCCTTTTATTTTAAGACTTTAGGTACAGAGTAAACAATTTTACTATACAACTTGCTCATGAAAAATGGAGAATGTTTCATTTTTAATATAATATCTGAGGAGCAGCAGAAGTACTAGATATTTCGAACCTTTGTAAAAGTTCTTATTTTAGAAAGTATGTATCCAGCTATTTTAGTGTTCAAGCAAACAAAATTACAAAGATAAATAAAGTCTTGTGTTTCCTCATATAATATGTTTTTTAACTTTTTGTCATTGTGAGATATTTGCAGTGACTTTAATGAAAACCATTTCTGTGCTAAGCCTAATTCAAAATATTATTAAAATCTATTAAACAATATAATTTAAAATAGTTATAATAATATAATTTATAACAATATAATAATTAATAGTTATAAAGCAGTTTCAGTTCAGTAAAATTTGACAAATGTAACTGATTTTTTCAACCATTAACAAACAGAAAAATAAAGTTAAAATCTGCACTAACAAGTTGAAAAAAAAATCATGTTTTAAATCAAAATTTTAAACTGTTGATGACAGTTATAACATTATATCACTCTTTTCATATTAACCAATTACAAAAGTAACTAAAACTAATATTTAAGGACAGCATAGTCTGAATCTCCAAACTGCCTCACTAAAACTCTACATAAGGGTTCTGCAGAAGAGCCCAGTGCAAAACTTATTTTAAGTAAAAATTTGCACCGCACTCTCTTATATAAATAAATAGACTTTGACAACCCTAAAATGTATAACTGAAAATAAACTTTAAAATGTACATTAAAAATAAAACATTAACTTAAAAATAATTGGAACTTAAATCATAATACCTTATTTAAAATATCTCTTTCTCTTACAAAGTCATCAATTGCTTTTTTATCCATCTCTTGTTGCTTTTTGCTAGTTTCCAACTCTAAAAAAAACTTACTGAAATAAAGTTGCTTTTTTTAGTAAACAAAAAAGTTTTCTTGTG
>NC_088922.1:250000-265000 GCF_038396675.1 Hydra vulgaris
GTTTAACCTGTATAGTGTGAATAAACATTCGAAAGATATGTACTGATTTATAATTTACTACTAGTTTTTCTAAATTTTGAGTGTTTTTTGTAAAAAATTGCAGTGGTCGCAAACTTTTGTCAACGACTGTACATGTATATGTATACATATATATATACATATACATACATAAAAAAAAATACATATACATATATATATATATATATATATACATTTTATTGTCAGGTCAGGTTATCCTGCCACTGGTAACATGTAACCCAGCACAATCTGCTTTATGTCCTGCTGCCTTGTAAGATACACCTTTTTAGGCAAAGGCTAGGAGATGCCAACTCCGACTTAAAACACCCCCTGCCTTGGGACTCTTGGTTGAGTATAGGCTAGAGATGCTGTCTCAAAAAAAACACTCATCTTGGGCAGATGTTAAATGCATCCAGCTACTGTCTTGTACAGACTTAAGGGGTAAACAGATTCTGTCTGTTGACCAGCTTCGCACCCCTTCATCTATTAGGCTGACGCAGATGTATTTTTAATACATTGTTTCCAGTTTAGGATGTTGAATGCTGGATCTTCTTGACTCAATGCATGGGTATTGCTTGTGTCTCTGTTTTTATGACTAGGCAACTCATTCTATTATCTCCTAATGAGGGTACAGTTCTAAAACTCAGTTTAGTTTTAGAACTGTACCCTTCAGTTAGTCAGGTTTCCCTAACTCTGTGGTAGCTCTCAGAAAGGCTGATTCCATCAACAGCTGAAAAATATCAAAGCATTAACAGTGCCATGTTGAGCATGGATGGTGTCCCTGTTTGAACTTTTGGTGTGCATTGCGGAGGCCACATTTGGAGCCCTTTGTCACAGCTTAGGGTTTTTTAGTAGTAATGCGGCAATTGCTTGGGCTATTAAACAGTGTTTTGAGTACTATCTATGCTTTGAGTCAAGTTCTTCAATCTAATTTTAAAATGAATAAAGTACCAAAAACTATAAAACATAAAAAACCATTATCATCACCAAGTTCTCTAAACCTATCATTCACTAACATTCGTGGTTTTCGAAGTAACTTTTCTTCTGTTGAGTCTTATCTCTTGCAAAGTTCACCAGACCTACTTGCTCTTTGTGAGACTAATTTGAGTTTAGCTGTCTCATCTTGTGATCTCAGTGTTGATGGTTATCTTCCTTTAATTCGTAAAGACTCCATTAGTCACATGCTTGGCCTGGGCATTTACATTCGTAAGAATTCACCCATTTGTCGTGAAACTAGGTTTGAATCCACTGACTATTCTTTCATGTGCTTTCGTTTAGCACCACTTCACTCTATTGCCTTTCTCTTTGTTCTATATCGCTCTTCTTCATCTCAAGACTGCATTCTTTTTGATGTTATTTCTGATCATATTGACCAAGCCCTCTCTCTTTATCCATCAGCTAATATAGTTAATGTTGGTGACTTTAATTCTGACCACTCTGAATGGCTTGGCTCTAGTGTCAGTGACTCTGCAGGCTTTAAGGCCCACAACTTTTGCCTTCCACAATCCCTAACTCAAATAGTCAACTTTCCAACTCGCTTTCCTAACAACCCGAATCATTTACCTTCTCTACTCGACTTATATCTTGTTTCTGATCCTAGTCAGTGCTTAGTTTCTCCACATTCACCCTTAGGTGCTTCTGATCACAGTTTGATCTCTCTAAAACTAATATCTCATTCTTCTTCGTCACTTGAATCCCCCTATTATCGTACCTCTTACAACTACAGTAAAGCTGACTGGGATTCTTTCTGTGATTTTCTTCGTGATGGCCCTTGGGTAGAAATCTTTTGTCTTCCTGTCGACAAATGCGCATTTTACATAACTCCATGGATTCAGGCTGGCATGGAATCTTTTATTCCCTCTCGACAATTCCAGGTCAAGCCTCACTCTCCTCCATGGTTTTCCTCACACTGTGCTGCTTAACAGAGTGTGACAAAACCATTGTAAAAAGGTTTTGTCTAACGCCAAAGCCCGCTATTCCCAGGTCATGAAATCTCATATCTCATCTTAGATATTAGGCTCTCGTGACTTCTGGAGAATCTTTAATAGTATTAATAATAAGGGAAAATCTTTAATTCCACCTATCTTGTATGGTTCAGACTTTGTCACCTCACCTAAAGACAAAGCCGAATTGTTTGCTAAAATCTTTTCATCAATATTATCTCTTGATTCCACTAGTTGCGTTCTACCTGATATTGCCAACAAGCAGGTTGATCCATTGCTTGACATTCGTATCACTCCAGCCTCTGTATCTAAAGTGATTTCCTGCCTAGACTCTTCTACAGCTTTTGGCCCGGACAACATACCTGTTAATGTCTTGCAGAAGTGTTCTCTGAAGCTGTCATCTATATTCTCAAAACTATTTAAAAAGTGCTTATCAGAGTCTTGTTTTCCAACCTTCTGGAAAGCGGCATCCGTTATTGCTATCTTCAAAAATTCTGGAGAGCGATCTGATTTGCCTAACTATCGTCCCATTAGTCTTCTTCCTATCATAAGCAAGGTTTTTGAATCTTTAATTAACAAACACTTAATCTCTCATCTTGAATCTTATGGTGTATCTGGCAATCTTCTTATGGTGTATCTGGCAATCTTCTTATGGTGTATCTGGCAATCTTCTTATGGTGTATCTGGCAATATCTTTAAGATTATTGAATCCTTTCTTTCCAATCGTAGCATAAAAGTTGTCCTCGATGGACAGCATTTTTCTTCGTATTCTATAACTTCAGGGGTTCCTCTATCCTTGGCCCTATACTCTTTCTAATTTACGATCATCCAGATATTCTCACATCTAAGGTGGCATTATTTGCTGATGATACTACCATTTATTCTTGTCGTGATAAGAAACCAACACTCTCTGATTGCTAGGAGGGGGCATTTGAGCTTGAAAAGGATCTCACTTCTGCTACAGCATGGGGCTTACAGTGGCTGGTGAACTTCAATACAGATAAAACTCAATTTTTTTAAGCCAATCGTAATCGTTTTAGCCAATAATTTAGATCTTCCTATATTTATGAACGAATTTAGATCTTCCTATTTTTATGTACTCGATGAGTCATCTACTCTTCATCTTCTAGGATTAACTTTTACTTGCAATCTTTCTTGGAAACCATATATCAAATCAGTTGCAAAATTAGCATCTGCTAAGGTTGCATCTCTTTATCGAGCTCGCCACTTTCTTACTTCGGATTCTATTCTCTATCTCTATAAATCTTAAATCTGCCCTTGTATGGAATACTGTTGCTATACCTGGGGTGGATCTTCTAACGATGCGTTTTCTTTTTTAGACAAGGTGCAAAAACACATTGTAAACATAGTTGGACCTGCTCTTGCAGCCAACTTCCAACCATTATCACATCGTTGTAATGTTGCTTCTCTTTCTCTTTTTCTACAAATATTATAATGGGCACTGCTCTAAAGAGCTAGCATCTCTTGTGCCATTTACTAAAATTCATTCTTGTGTTACTCGTCATTCAATTAAGTCTCATCCTTTTTCTGTGACTGTTCCTAAGTGCTCCAAAAACGCTTATTCGTCTAGTTTTTTTCCTCGAACATCAGCTCTTTGGAATTTGCTTCCTTTATCTTGTTTTCCTGATTTATATAATTTGCAATCCTTTAAGTCGTCCGTCAATCGTTATCTTGCTCTAAAATCTTCATCTTTTCTCTTTCACTAACTTCCAACTTTAATTAGTGGCTGCTTGTAGCCTTGTTGGAAGCGAAGATGTTTTAAAAAAAATATATATATATACATATATATATATATATATATACATATATATATATATATATATATATATATATATATATATATATATATATATATATATATATATATATATATATATATAGGTATATATATATATATATATATATACACATATATATACATATATATACATATATAGGTATATATATTTATATATATATATATATATATATATATATAGGTATATATATATATATGTATATATATATATACCTATATATGTATACATATATATTTATATATATATATATATATGCATATATGTATATATACATGTATATATATACATATATATATATATACATATATATATATATATATATACATATATATATATATATATATATATATATATATATATATATATATATATATATATATATACATATATATTGAAACTAGTTAAAATTTAACTAAATTCAAGCATGTGTAAATGTAACCGAATGCATGCTTTGCAAATTGTGATTACCAGTTTAAAAGTCGGCTACATACACATATGGAAAAAAAAGAAAATGCCCTGAACGTATTACTTTTAGGGATGGTAAACAAACTTTTATTTATTTATTTTAAAGGCTTTGGTAATTTTAAGAAGAGTTAAGAAGTGGTGTAACAACTTTATATGAGCCACTTGTGGGAAATACATGCAACTAATGTTTGAGCTTAAATTTGTCACTCAAGAAGGCAGCACAATTGGTATGCCTCCAAGGTAAACATACCTCTCAGGTACATTACTCTCCTCTATACACACGTATAATAGCATACTTAGATCATCTGATACATTGACATACATTGACTGATATTGGAAGAACACGCAAGGGAGTTGCTGCCAAATCTATGTATATGTGTTTTTTTATGTATATAAGTGAAAAATAATGTTCTTTAAACATATTACCTTTTGTTCTTTAAGCTGTTGCTCTGATCGAATCAAATCATCCTGCAACTTTTGAAGTTGGGTTTGTTTTAATTTTAGATCATTATTTTTAGACTCTGCATCAGATTTTACTTGCTGATATTCAAATTCCAACTTTTCTTTTTTTCGTGCTTCTCGCTGACCTTCATTGCTTTTAACTTGAATCTCTTCTTTAAGCTATATTAACAAAATAACTATGAAAATAATCATGATTATTTTCATAAATATCTATTTGATGAAAATAAACATTATTTTGATCAAATAGATAGACTTAATAAAACTCTATTTGGAAATACCACACTTAAGAATATAAGGCAACAGTGAACACTTAAAGAAAAACAATGTTGGTCTTTTAAAACACAAAGCATTTGCCAGATTTAACTGCATATATATATATATATATTTTAGATATTTTAAAGGACCTATTTACAAAAATAAACTAATGACCCTATCTAAATATTAAAAAAGAAATTCTTAACATAACTTAAGAAATATCTTTGGAATACTTGGATGAAAATAAAAATGATACACATCCTTTGTTAGACGATTTAACAAATACAAATTAAATGATGATAGATGAAATGACACAAATGAATGGTGGATTTTTAGTACACTGAATATTTAAATTATAGCTTATAATATAGATACTAAAATTTATTTAAAAATTCTTTTTTTCAATTTTTTAAAATTCAAATTATCTTCTTTTGCACAACCTTGTAAATTTAGAACTTTTAAAAATCTTAAGATTAGAATTCTAGCTAGGGACCTGTTATTAACAGTATAAAATATTTTATAAAATTAAAAAGCAAATACTTCTGAAATTTTAAACAAAGCTTCAGATTTCTCATTTTCAGCTTTTGCACAGGCTTCGGAAACAATAGCAAGCTCATTACGCAGCTAAATTAAAACAAAAAACATAATCAGTAAAGCTAATTTTATTAAAAAGATCAAACACTATGTCATACAAATACTGACAGATCAATAATTTACTGCTATAAAAGTTAGAAAAACAAACCTACTTTTACAACTTCCTCATATTTATTGTCCCTTTCCTTTGTAAGAATTTCTTTTGCTTTAAGAAGCTCCTGCATCCTTAAATTGAAATGGTAGAAAATTTTTCATTAGTTTTACTATCATCATAATAATATTAGCACAGCATAAGAAGTACAAAAAAAATTTATTAAATCAATTTTATATTTTTTTCTAATCATTACTGATCAAAAAGCGTACAAAAATTTGTAAAAAAAATTTTTTTCTGGTTTTTCATTTACAAATGTATAAATTTTTAATCTTCCTCCATCTTTTTTTAAATTTGCAAGTTTTCTTGATATAACATTAAACTCAGGTTTGAGGTAAGGTTTGTCTGGAAAGCTTTGGAAACTAAATAAAAGTATTTAGTATCCAAAGCTTTTCAGAATAAGAGTGTACATAAGGGTTATGATTTTTTTAACTTTTTTCACAGTTTTAATTGGCCATAGTTTAAAAACCTGAAAAATTGATAGTTGATATTAAAATTTCATAGTATTATCGAATATAGTTAAAAAAATGTCCCTCTCTCACACACAATTAAGTTATGTAATTAAAATTATTGTCTTGTTTTTATGACTATTGTTGAAGTATTTAATTTTAAATAAGATATTAAGCATAAAACACATCTAAGTAAAACTAATTTCTGTGCTTGTGTAATATGTTGCTCTGAACTGAAATATTAAACAAATACAGAAAATAGTTAGTACTTATGTGTTTTATGTCTTAATCATTATTTTGTATTTTTTGCATTTCAATGTCTTTTTAATTAATTTTATATTTAACTAGCATGAGTTACCCGGCGTTGCCCGGTCCAATATTTAAACTGGCTTACCTGATATCTGTACACAAAAATGGGCCCAAAAAATGGTCCCCTCTGATCCCGGGGTCAGGGGGGCCCATTTTTGGGCCCCCTTGACCCCGGGGATTGGGGTACGGGGTCAAAACCCAGCTAAGAACCTTCTCCTCCTCGAGGACTACCCCCATGCCAAATTTCATCGAGATCGGTCGGGCGGTTTGGATTTCTATACAGAACAAACAAACAAACACACACACACACACATTGCCCTTTATATATATAGAAGAAGAAAGACAAACAAACAAACACACACAAACACACATTGCCCTTTATACATATAGCTGGAGTTACCCGGCGTTGCCCGGGCCAATATTTAAACTGGCTTACCTGATATCTGTACACAAAAATGGGCCCAAAAATGGGCCTAAAAAATCGGCCCAAAAAATGGTCCCCCTGACCCCGGGGTCAGGGGGCCCATTTTTTGGCCCCCTTGACCCCGGGGATCGGGTTACGGGGTCAAAACCCAGCTAAGAACCTTCTCCCCCTCAAGGACTACCCCCATGCCAAATTTCATCGAGATCGGTCCGGCGGTTTGGATTTCTATAGAGAACAAACAAACAAACAAACACACACACACACATTGCCCTTTATATATATAGAAGATACAGTAAATTTTTAAAGAAAAGTACTTTTATAAAAATCATACTAAAACATAGAATATTTCTAACATATATTATTCATGCATTTTAGATTTTTCTAATATGTTGAATAAATATAGCAAAACTGTTGTTGACAAATAGTCAAGAGTATGAACAAAAAATTTAGTTTCATTTGAAAAGCGTATAACATCAAGAATTGGTCTTTTATTGAAAAACCATTAGATTCATTTAATAGAATGCTAAAAAAGACTTTTATTATTGGACATTACAACTACCTGACATCAATTGAAAAAAGCAGAAAAGAAAGAGTAAAGTTAGTTGATGTAGAAATATGTAAACTATGGAACAAACTCAACTTTCCAAGTATTTCTAAAAAATCTATTGGAAGAAAAATTGAAGGTTATAGAAAAACATGACAAGTATCTTAAAAAGCCTGGCAAAAAGGTAGTATGCTCTGTTTTTGGAGATCTTTTTGATATTACCAATATTGAGGGCTCTTTATAACTTACAATTATTAAGTTCAGGAGAAGTTGGTCACAGTACTAACACAAAAGTGTCATTGCATCCTTCAAAAATCAGAGTTTGTAATGCAAAAGATACAACTTCGACAAGTAAAGTAAATAATTTTCCAGTTTGAAGTTTAACTACATCAGAAGAAAGTGGTTCAGATTTGGATTCTTAAAACAATTACAAACCAGTGGAAATTAAAAAATCAAGAGAGTATACAATAGAACCAAGTTAGCATCTAATCTTGTGATAACTGAATAATTAAGTACAAATTAATCAGCTAGAACCTGTAAAAAGTTATATGAAAAAGGTATTGAAATAGAAACTCCAAGTCAGACAGAAATATGGAGATCAACTCTAAGGCAAGGGGAAAGAAAGAAGAAAATTATTACTAAAATAGTACAATAAGAACATTTCTGCCAACATTTTGATGGAAAGAAAATAAACAAGACTGAGTACCAAGTTGTGATACTTCAAAATGAGAATAATAAAATCAATTTAGAAATTGTTAAATGTGAAAGTAGAAAATTCCATCATATTTTTAAAGCTTTAAAAAAATTGCTAAATGATTTTGGAGCACGGAAATGTATTACAATGATTATATGTGACAATACAGCAGTAAACACAGGAAAATTAAATGGTATAGTTGTAAAAATACAAAATGAAATGGAAACCAGAGGCTTTAATAAACCACAATGTTTAGGATGTCAGCATCATATACTGGATCTCATTTTAAAACATACTTCGGGTCATTTTGTAAATTATAAATCAATAACTCCTGGTTTTGATTATAAATTTTTAAAATGATTTAACCAAAAATTATGAAAATTTTCAAAAAAATTATACATATGAAGCTGAGCCTAATTATTACATAAACCTAGGATAGCGAGATGATTTCAAATTCCTTTATGAGTTATGTGAAGCTTTTTGTTACTTCAAGAATCAAAAAAGATTACCAAAAATTAAGTGGTATAAGCTTCCTCCGCTGCACAGTGCAATATGGAACTCTTAAGCAATATATGTTCTCATTGCCTATTTTCTTTATCCAAAATGGAGGTGTGAACTTGAAAGTGCAGCAACCTTTATAAAAAAACTTTGGTTCAGCAAGCAATTATTTGATGATAAATGGTATGACCATATGCTAGATGCATTGAGTGAACTTGAGTGTACAGCTGCTTTAAAGTGCTTCATGAAACAATGGAGAAAAGTAGATAGTGTACTTCATATTCCAAAGACAAACATCATTGCTGAACATGGTGTTTAATTGATGGAAGATCTCCTTAAAAACTTAAAAAACTAATTGGAAAGAATGACCTGTGAATCATTTAACTAACTTGCAGAAAATAATTACTTTTATTAATCCACTTAGGCGACATGTAGTTTTTAAATACTAAATATTATTTACAGTTTGTTTTATTTATTTTTGTAGCTGTTTATAAATGAATGGGAAATAAGCTTTTACATTTCCTCATGTATATCATGAAAAATCATATTACTATCTTGGGGGGGGGGGGGGATATTTTTGCAACTAGACAACCAACAAACCAGTTTTTATTAATTACTCAAAATTTCTCAGGTAAAAGAAATATGGCCACAACAGAATCAAAAAATGTCATAACCCTAGTGTACATTGACTTAGGGTTTGGGTTAGGGCAGGCAATCTTTATGTTAACCTTACTCCTAACTTTTTTCAATGAATGTTTTATCCATGCATGCTTTACTTATATAAATCAGTCAATGCATGCACACTACCTACACATTTTAACTATTTAAGCCAGTTGATGCATGTGTTTATTTGTTCCATTGCAAAAAAAACAAATAATCACAGCTCATGTTGTAAAATATAATTCACAAGACAAAATGATAAGGTTCAAGTGGTAAAATGTCATTCTAAGTGGTAAAACATCAAGATAGATTTTACTACAGTAAAATCTAGTTAAAAATAGCAAGTGATAAAATTACAATTTAACAGGGAAAAAAATTAAGATTGATTATTATTATTATTTTTATACTAATTACTGATACCACAAACAAGTATTTAAAAAAAATTTGTCTTACTCATTCCCATTAACTCCATTCCCATGTTCAACTAAGTTTGTTAAATTACTTATTTCTTCCTTAAGTGCCATTATAGTTTCGCGAGCCCTTGTTTCTTTATCATGTGCTCCATCCACCATTTTCCATGCTTTTTCTATTTCCTTATTGTGGTAGAATATAATATCATGATATTATAACTCAGCATCAGTCTTTTTAAAACTTGTAAATACTATAACCAATAACTAACATTTTACTAAATATTTTTAAATGTTAAAAAAATATGCTTACTTTTTTTAATGATGAAATTGTAGATTGATCTTCTTCAGAAAGCTTTAAAGCAACAGAAACTTTGGCAGCATTTGAAACTATTTCTGCATTCAACTCTCTGCATTTTACCATAAGTCGCTTTTCACTCTCATAAGATTTTTTCAATGCATAATGTAATTTTTCATATTCTACTCGAAATCTTTCCAAGCTTTTGTCGCCAGCTAGCTCTCGAATGACCTTAAAAAAATCAATATTATTTTTTTAAAAGTTTTCTATTCAAAATTAAACTTTAGATAAAATTTTTTTCGACTATTTTATTTGATATAATTGGGTCATTTTATAATTAATAATTATGTTACCAAAATGCAGTATTAGTACCAAATACTTAATGATGGTGTAGTGGTGGGACTTGATTTTAAGTAAAGTAGCTGTTGATCAAAGCCTACTGTACTTTTAGTCCTACAGTAATTAACTTGTTCCTCTGATAAATACATGTTTGATAAAACTTGTGTTTCCGAGTTGTAGTGCAAATAGGAAATTTTAATATTACTTTTCAAATTATTCTAAAAGTTTCTACCATAAAAATATTTTTATTTTCATATAAATTTCAAAAGATATAATTTTAATTATTCTCTTCAAAAAAAAATGAAAAAAAGTGTTATGATAAATTTTAAAAGGTGTTAAGTTTAAATCTATTTTATGTGGTACATCTAAATACTTATAGAATAGTACAAAAATGTCAATATTGTTGCTAATTATCATAATAAAAACATAATAAGTATCGCCCAAAGCTGTTACTAAGAAACTCACTATAACATATGGTCAAGGATCTACCCAAATGGATCTACCCAAAAGGATCTACCCAAATGGATATACCCAAAAGGATCTACCTTTTGGGTATCTTACCCAAAAGTCTTTTGGGATCTTACCCAAAAAGCTCTACCCTGGAAGGATCTACCAAAAAGGCTCCATCCTTGGCCCTGTGTTATTTCCACCATATATTAATTACTGGAACTAAACAAGAGTCTAGTTCATCGAGGATAATTTAAATACTGTGAGTAGAAAGAAACAATTTATCAATTTTGAAAAAAATTCCTGGATAGACCAAATGTAGTATGTATATTGAAAAAAAAACAGCATATCAGACTTCATAAAAAGCCTATGATATGTCAATAGAAACAACCTTTACTTTAAAAATTTTTTAGAGAATTTAATTTCCAACAAGCAACTGTTGGAATCTAATAAAAATTAAACAAGATAGTTTAAAAATATTTTCTTAATTATATAACATCATACAATATAATATGTAATTGTATTATATATATATACATATATATATATATATATATATATATATATATATATATATATATATATATATATATAACGGGTGATGTGGAAGTTATCGGACAAATCCTAATTTCATTATATGAGCATAATAATTAGTTTTTGTGGTTTTATGCATAGGCATAAACGTTCTATAAAATATAAACTTTATTATTTGAAACACAATTATTTAAAATGAGGTTAAATGCAGCTGAACAAGAATCTTTTCGAAAGCGACTAAAAATGTTTTTTGTAAAAAAACCTAATATAAAAAAAAAAAAAATCCTAAATCATTTTGAAAAGGAAGGATTTGCTCAAAGTACAACATATGATAACCTAAAAAGACTTGAAACTGTTCAATCGTTTTCTGATAGAAAGCACCCTGGTTGTCCGACATCCTGGACTAGAGGAAAGAAAGCCGAATTAACGAGACTTGTCAACAATCGAAAAGGGGTCAATCAGAGAAAAATAGCTATTAAATTCGGTGTAAATCAATCAACAACTGGTCGTCAGTTAAAAAAAATGAATATTAAATATAGAAAATGTGAAAAGACTCCAAAATACACTATAGAACAACAAATAAAGGCTAAGAAAAGAAGCAGGAAACTAATTAACCAACTCTATAACACAAAATTGCTTCAAGTCATCGATGACGAAAAATACTTTTGTTTTGTAGGGGACAACATGCCTGGAAATTCTGGATACTACACAAACAACAAAAACACATGCCCAGAAAGTGTTCGTTTCATAGGAAAAGAGAAATTTCCAAAAAAATTATTAATGTGGATAGCCGTATCTGACCGTGGTATGTCCGAGCCAATGTTTTGCACTTCCAAGGCTGTAGCGATCAATTCATCAATCTATATTAATGAATGTTTAGAAAAACGACTTCTTCCATTTATTCACAAGTATCATGGAGATTTTAACTATTTATTTTGGCCAGATTTAGCAAGTTCTCATTATTCTAAAGGTTCTCTAAATTGGATGGACCAATATGTTTATTACATTGATAACGAATCCAATCCCCCAAATGTGCCTCAAGCACAACCAATTGAAAATTTTTGGAGACATTTGGCACAGAAGGTTTACGAGGGAGATTGGCGAGCTTCAACAGAGCAAGTTTTGATTGATTACATTAAACTAAAACTACAAGAAATTGATTTAAACATTTTACAGTCGCATATGAAAGGCGTCAGAGCAAAATTGAGATCAATTGCAGATGGTGGTGTTTTTTCATTTAAAAAATAATATACTTTTATTAAAAGATAAAGGCTTTATTTAAAAAAAATATGATAGTAGTTTGTTTTTTTATTTATAAATAAGTTATTGACGTTTTTATTTTGTCCGATAATATATATATATATATATATACATATATATATATATATATATATATATATATATATATATATATATATATATATATATATATATATATATATATATATATATATATATATATATATATATATATATATATATATATATATATATATATATATATATATATATATATATATATATATACATAAAGTAGTAGAAAATCACTTGACAAAAATTTTTTTCATTTAACACTGTGTTTCATCAATAAAGAGAAAATTTTTTCTGATGAGTCTTTATTGATGAAACACAGTGTTGAATGAAAAAAAAATTTTTTAAGTGATTTTCTACTACTTTATAATTGCTCTGTTCTTTTAAGAACATTGAGCACTCTATTTAGTAGAACACATTTTTAAATTGTTTAAAACTTTTTTTTTTTTTTGTTAATTCACCTCCACCAAACTTGGATCACACTCGGAACCTCTTGCTTATTCAGAGAGCGCTCTACCACGACACCACTACCGCTAATATATATATATATATATATATATATATATATATATATATATATATATATGTACAGATATATATATATGTACAGATATATATATATATATATATATATATATATATATATATATATATATATATATATATGTATATATATATATATATGTACAGATATATATATATATATATATATATATATATATATATATATATATATATATATATATATATATATATATATGTATATATATATTTTAGGGTGTTCCCATCCACAATCAAAAATTTTTTCATAAGGTATTTATTTTCCACCAATCCATTATTTAAAGATGTGCTATATAAAGACTCAGGACTCAAAATATTTTCTAATTAAATTAATATTTAGAACTTGCTCAACACGTTTTAGAGTTCAAAATACACGGTTT
The DNA here is from genome assembly GCF_038396675.1 of Hydra vulgaris. NCBI lineage: Eukaryota > Metazoa > Cnidaria > Hydrozoa > Anthoathecata > Hydridae > Hydra > Hydra vulgaris. The sequence goes on from NC_088922.1 coordinate 263,564, forward strand.
TACCATTTTTTTATCAATTGTCTGACCAAATACGTATTTTATAACTTACTTATTTATGTAAATGCATGTTTTTAGTTATTGTGTCATGTGAACTACACAAGCAGACATCTTGGTTGTAAACTTTGCTAAAACTTGTGATTTTAGTCAACTTTTTTCCTTTTTCATCATATTTTGAACTTGGTGAACACATTGCAAGAACACTAAAGTCAGGTAAGTTTTCTTTTCAACACAAGTTATTTATGATACAATGCATTCAACAACTATGTTTTTGTATTGGCAAATTGTCTGATTATACTTGCGCATAATACTGTTTGTTGCAACATCAGGGCTGGGCGCCAGGTTGTATGGTCACCATGTACTCTGGACAAGAGTCTACTCTGGTTTAGTTTTCATCTTTTTTGGCAACTGTTGAAAGCTTATTTGTCTTGATAAAACCAGTGGAATCTTTTAATTTGCGCATTGTCCTTACTAACTCATTTAATACTACTGTTCAATGCATTTTTTAATAAAAAATATTTGCGCATTGTCCTTACTAACTCACTCAATACTACTATTCAATGCATCTTTTAATAAAAAATATTTATATTATTTTCAGACCATTACACTGAGACTGAATCAGGAACAGAACTCTGATGCAATGACCGCATACAGCACACATTCAGTAAGTTCTATTTGGTTAGCTGGTGCAACAAATCAAACTTTTCAAAGTTCTAAACTTCCATTATGTGGCAATGTCTTGCAGGTTTTGTTCTACTATTGCACTGATGAGAACATGAGTTTGAAGGAAAGTGTTGGCAAATCTGTTTCACTTTTGTTGCCAATATGGGAGATGGCCCAAATTCCAACAAAAGCCCAAAATCACGTTGTTGAACACGTTCACAAACTGCACTCTGAATGGCAGTGTCTCAAGAAGTATATCAATCGGAGTTCGGCAGTAAATCTGTCTAATCAGGAGAAATACTATGGAAGACTAAATGATCTTTTTGATATTGCCCATCAGGATGCCATGTCAAACATAATGATTGAAGAGGACCGATTGTTTCTACTTGCTCAGCGTCAGAATGGTCGCAGAGGTAGAATGGATGGTGTAGACAAAGCACTAACACTGAAGGAAGAACGAGCAATAAAACAGTAAATAGCAGCTGAAAAATATTCATCGAAAGTAAATTCAATAGGAGCAACAACATCAGTCATGAGAATTTGTCAGCCTTCAGATGCTGAACTTGAAGCTGGTCCATCCATTCAAAAAGCTCCCAAGACACAGACAGCGAGAGACACTGTAGATATTGTGACTCCACAATATCCACAGTGTCTCTATTAAGGCTGCCCATATATTTTCTGCAATGGAATCTACAGGACTGCTAAAGCAAAATGTGGAAGAAGTCATTATTAGTGCCAGCGCTATAAGACGAGCCTGCATGAAGCATCGCAAGCTTT